>NW_028236243.1:0-32810 GCF_977035675.1 Penaeus japonicus | reverse complement strand
GAAATGAATATGTATACATATATCTATAAGTATAGGTATTTGTATGGACTTTTATATAATATAATATTTTCTATATACATACTTGTGTATATGTTTGTATGTATGTATGTGTGTATATATGTATATATGTGTATATATATATATATATATATATATATATATGTATGTATATATATATATATATATGTATATCTTTTTATGTATTGATATATATATATATGTATCTGTGTATATGGTTTTATAGATAACACATAGATATAGAACTATATGTGGGTAGAGAGTGAAGGGAGAGGTAAACCGAGTTCCCCCATTCCCACAGAAGAAATTGCTACCTGCTGAGAGACCAACTACCTGAACAAGGGCACCCCTCTTTCAACACTGTTACCTCTTTCTCTCCTCCTATATATACCCTATATTTCCACTCTATCTTCAGTCACACCCTCGTTGTAGGAGCAGCAGTTGCGACAAGGACCTTCGACAAGAAACCTACCTCCCTTCCTTGACCAAGTGTAGCCCCCTGGAGAAGGGCTCCTGCTGTTACCTCCTCCTTTCCCCGGTTTTTTCTAGGTGATGGCCTAAGATAAGAGGTGTGTGTGTTTTGTTTACTAGTTGGTTCTCAGAGATTTGGGTTTTTTATTGCTATTTATTTATTATTTATTTACATGATATAAGCTTATACAATTCCCTTACTTCCTCATCTGCCCTGTATCTCTCCTTCCCTATTCACAGATAATGGAGAAGAGACCCCTGGGCACATTAACCACTTCAACCCAGGCAAAGGACCCAGAATAAGGAAGGAACAAGGAAGACGGCCGATAACTCCGCCAAGGGTTACCAACAGAAACGAAAGCAGAGCGAAATTCGACAAGCGAAACGACGATTAGAAAACGCCGCAATATACCCAGCGTTGGGTTGTGTATATGTATTTTTGATGTTTTTTCTAAGCTTTGCTATATATGTGCTTCTTTTTGTAGATATATATATATAATTGTTTCGTATATATGCTGATAAGTTTGTGTATGTATTTGTATGTATATGTAATTGTATATATAGTTGTATATATACGTAGTTGTATATGTAATTGTATGTATATGTAATTGTATGTATGTGTAATTGTATTGTAATTTTATGTAGTTATATGTATATGTAGTTATGTATATGTAGTTATGTATATGTAATTGTATTTATTGGTATATCTAGGATCCTCCCCTTCCCCTGGTACCCAGGAAGGAACGAGGGTTAGGTTCCCTAGTTTGTCAAGTTACACCGTGGTACTCTTTTGCCTGACTGTATATATGTTATACTTTTTTGAATAAAGAGTCAGTATTCTTACAATAGTGCACCTGAAGAGGCCAGAAAGGCCGAAAACGCGTTCGTGCCTTGGTGGGAATACTGAGTAGTGTTAAGTGTAACTTAGTATTTTCATTGCACCTAAGTGAAACCTCGGAAAGTGAATAAGGATATAGAAAAATCCATCCAAGTGCTGACAGGAAAGAAGTCTTCACGGGATCTACGACAAGGATATACAGGTTTGGGCTAGTCTCTCCTTTATCAGAGGACTAGCATTTCCCCCGTTTTTTCTAAAGCAATACTTGTGTGGTTTTCTGTGTTGTTATCCCTTTAAAAGGGTTTCACCTGGTGACTAATCTTAGCAACTTAAGAGAGTAGTTTAGAGTGGATTTTCTCTTTCAGGAACTTTTCTATTCCAGGAAATTCTAGTGTAATTAGTTTTTTAAGTTTTAGTGGTATTTTTTCTGTGTCGTTGCACAGGTTTTTCCCTAGAGAGACTGTGTTTTGCACAGCCTAGGTAGATACTGTGTTTTACACAGAGTTTCCTTTCCAGATTTTTTTATCAGTTTTTTTCAGTGGTCGGTTTGAGGGTAGGATAAGGGTGTAGTGAGTGACACTAACGGAAAAACCCAACCTAACCTCCCCTAGCCACTATATATATATATGGTTTTGTAGTACAGTGAAATGGTGGTAACTAGGAACCAGTCAAGAGGAGATAATATGCAAGAAGAAAGAAAAATGTCACCCACAGTAGAAGAAAGAAGCCTGAGCTCCTTGAGCTATAGGCTAAGCAAAAGTATGGAGGAAATCTATGAAAGAGTGACGAACCCTGAAGCCTATAAGAACAGAACAGAAAGGGACAACCCCCACCACCTCCTAACAGATGGTTGGGCACACCCTGATGCTTGGGCCCCAGGGAATCCTGCTATAGAAGCCTCCCCATTGTTGCCTATCTTGGAAACGAATGCTAAGGAGATGGGGTTTCCAGAGGACCCATATCCGGACCATTTCCAGGACCTAGAAGATGACACTCCACTTACAGAAGACGAACTGATGGACCTACAGACCCTGGCCACACTCTTCAAGAAAGAAGCCTTGTGCTATAGGAAAATTAAATACTGCAACGAGTGTGAATTACAAGGTATCGCGGGAATTGGAAGGACAGCCATCACAGACTACAAGTCCCCTTCAGGATTCATCCCCCCCCTATGGATAATAGAAATGGGAGAAATGATATGGAAGGATGCAGCTAGAAGATGGCAAGGATTAGTGGCTGCCCAACTAAGGTCTGAAGCAATCCATCTGAGGTCATTTATCGTTAGTTTGAAATTGGATTTGATAGAAAGATACCCTCAGAAATACGATGTCATAACCAATAGAGCCTACAAAGAAGCAGTGGGATACATGAAAACCAAGAAAAACAAAGCCCCCCAACGTGAAAGATACTTCATAGCAAGTGGACCCATCAACCTACTGGAATACCTGCGAGGAGATGAAGAAAATGCGATGACTGAAACAGAAATAGATAGGGTAAGGGACTGTATGGACCCTAGAACAGCTGACAGGGAGATGCCCACGAGGGAACACCTACTTCCTAGCCCCCCAGCAGACAGCACCCCAACTCAACCTCAAGAAGGTTCCCAAGTAACATGTGGACAAGGGACCCCTCAAGAGGACAGAAGAAGTATCACACAAGAGGATAGGACAGAGAATGAGGCAGAACCCCCCCTCCCCGAAGAAAATATCCCTACCCAGAGTAATCAAGGAAATGATAAAGTAGAAGAATGCCACATTCGCATAGATAAGGTAGCTAAGGCAATAGAAAATATAGAAAAGATTCTGGCACATCATTTTCAGCCCCCTCAAAAGGAGGTCAGCATCCCCCAAGACCCAGAACCAACGGAAACAAGAGATAACCAAGAAGAAATGGTAGAAAACAATGGTGAGAAAAGAAAGAGCGAGCATAGATCAGTAGGCACAGAAACAGACAAAGGAAAAAAGAAAAAGCATAAGCAAACTCAGACAAAAAACGATGCACAACCCCAACAGAGAGTAAGGAACAGACAGGACATGCGAAGAAAATTCACCCAGAGACCCTGGAGACAAAACAACTGGAACCAGCAGTACAGGGACCCAAGATGGGCGAACCCTCAAAACAGAGAATACACCCCCAGGAGAACAAACAACTGGCAACCCAGGCAAGGCCAGAACCCCCAACCGTGGAGAACAACAGAAAGACCAAGATGGAACAACAACCCTCAAGGATGGAGACCACAAGGAGGACAGAGAGAATGGAGGCCGCAGAACAGATGGGGATACGAAGGAAGAAGAGGAAACTACCAATGGGGTCAAGAACAAGGAAGAGGAAGATATTGGCAAGAAGAAACAATGGCAACTGGGGTTGGAACTGGTAGTATCAGAGGTTCCTCTCACCCTCCCACAGAAGTCGGTGCTAAGCAAAGGGAGATCCTTTGTCCCAGGCCCTCCCTCGACAAAGCCAGTATTGGAGAATCTAGCCAACTCCTTGAAGGACCTAGAATCAGAAATAAACCACAGATTCACGGATTCTCTTCTCCCTGTAGCCTTTTCACAAAGAAAAGAGCAAGTGAAGGTGGTTCCATCTCAACTCCCTTTCTCCAAACAGGAAAAACTCCCCCCAAAAAGACTCCCAGGTCTAGCTGAAAAAATGAAAGAAGCCTTGGAGGAATTAACAATACAAGCAAAAAGAAGAGGTAGACACAACTTGAAAAGAGAAGAAATAGAGGCACTGGAAAGCCTGAGAACAGATCCTAATATAGTAATTAAAAAAGCCGACAAAGATGGAGCCCTAGTAGTCCTCAAAACAGGAAATTACAGGGCAATGGGCAGGGCACACCTTAAAGATAGAGAAACATATATACCAATCACAAACCCAGAAGAAGCTTTGAGGAAAATTGACAGAGACTCCAAGGTTTTGGTGAATAGATTCTATACCCTGGACTCTCCTAGAGGAAAATGTACAAGCTTCAAAGCGGCCCAGAGAGACGCCCTCCTGTCACATAACCCAGACATCCCACATTGGTATATACTTCCAAAGACTCACAAGAAAATAGATGAAGACCTAGGCACCTGGCCAGGGAGACCAGTTTTGAGTGGCTGCTGTGCTCCTACAAGACCAGTGGATCGGCTACTTACCACTTACCTAGCCCCCCTCTTGGAGCTGCTCCCAGAGAGACTGCAGGATACCTCTGATTTTCTCAGAAAAGTTAAGGAATTTCCACAATTTGCGAAAGGAGCACTCATCTTCTCTTTTGATATTGTATCCCTGTATCCGTCTATTCCTCAGGAGGAAGCAGCTTGGATGGTTGCAAATTTTTATGAAAAGAACTTGGCATATGTACAGGGAAGACTCCTTCAGGATTTTAACATTAAAGCTCCACCTCCTTACCTAATAAAAGAAGGGATAGACCACGTGTTAGGAGGCACCCTTCTGAGATTTGACCATGGTTTCTACAAACAAAATAAAGGAACAGCAATAGGAGCCTCAGTGTCAGTAGCAATAGCTGAAATTTTTGTTCACGTCAGCATAGAAAAGAAAAGGAAGAAGATGACAAAGCAACCCCAGGTGTTTTTCAGATACATTGATGACATCTTTGGTATTTTTGAAGGAGAAGAAGAAGAGCTAAAAGAATATCATGTAGGCATGAACAAAATACACCCAGACCTGCAGTTCACCCTAGAATATGATCCATACAAACTGCCTTTCCTGGACACCCTAGTGTATTTTGACAACGGAGGAAACCTACAAACCACAGTATTCTACAAGCCCTCTAATACTCACCAATACCTCCATTTTCAGTCAAGTCACCATCCTAATTTGAAAAGATCCCTCCCTTTCTCTCAAGGTATAAGAATTAAGAGAATTGTAAGCGATCCAGAGAACCTGAAGGAGGCCCTAGAAGAATTGTTTAAGTTTTTCAAACTCAGAGGATACAACAGCAAGATCTTAAGAGAAGCAAAAAATAGACTAGATGAACTACCTAGAGAAGTTTTATTGGAAGTGAAGCCCAAGACAAATACAACCAGGATCATTCTCCCTATGCTATATTCTCCAAGCATAGCACCAATTCTAAGATCGTCAATCAATAAGATCTGGTCTTGGGTGCAAGAAGATGCAGAGGATAAGCCATGGAAGCAAAGGTTCAGAGATCCTCCACCCATGATTGCATGGAAAAAAGACCAAGCCATAGGAGAAAAGATGATCAGGGCAGAATTCCCTTCACCATTGACACTAGAAAATTTACAAAAGAAGGCCAAGGTTAATAAAATAGGGAAGCAAGTGTGATGTCCAGTGGGACCCTCGCATGGAGAGTTGAAAGGTAAGTCCCTCTCTTCCCACTCAACATCCAGTACATTTAGACTAGTGTTCAGTGGGGATGACGTATGGAGAGTTGAAAGGTCGGTCCCTCTCTTCCCACTCAACACTAACAGGGTATGGGAGGGAGCAGGGAAGACATGCCCCTGTGACCCCCAATCGTACCCTAGGTAGGCGTTTAAAGAGTGTTGAATTTGAAAAAGAAAACAAGAAAAAGGATGGGATTTTCGTGTTATTAAGATAATGCTCAGTGGGGCCCTCGCATGGAGAGTTGAAAGGTCGGTCCCTCTCTTCCCACTCAGCATTACAGTATCTTAACAGAAGAAGATTTATAATACAAGAAGAGGAAGTAATTCAGCCTAATGTATTTTTATGTTTTGCTCAGTGGGGCCCTCGCATGGAGAGTTGAAAGGTCAGTCCCTCTCTTCCCACTCAGCATTACAGTTTCTTAACAGAAGAAGATTTATAGTAGAAGAAGATGAAGTAATTCAGCCTAATGTATGTTTATGTATTGCTCAGTGGGGCCCTCGCATGGAGAGTTGAAAGGTCAGTCCCTCTCTTCCCACTCAGCATTACAGTATCTTAACAGAAGAAGATTTATAGTAGAAGAAGATGAAGTAATTCAGCCTAATGTATGTTTATGTATTGCTCAGTGGGGCCCTCGCATGGAGAGTAGAAAGGTCGGTCCCTCTCTTCCCACTCAGCTTTACAGATTTCTACTCATTAGTCCAGTTGTGAACACTGTACATATGCAAATAAGAATATGGGTAATCTGTATACATTTGTGTAAGTATATATGGGTGTTTATGCATATGACTGAGTGAGTACATATGTGTACATGTATGCATTTTGTACATGCATGTGTACATATGTGTATATGTAAATAGTGATATATGTAATTATGTGTTTTTTCCTTCTATCTGAAAATTTATATTTAGTTGGTTCCTTTTTTAGTGGCAGTTTTACTTGGAAGAAATACATTTATATATTTTTTTCAATAGTAAATATTGCCTGTGTTTACATGAATATTCTTAATCTATTTCTTTTCCCAGAAACAAGATGTAAGAAACAGTAGTGAACACCAAGGAGGCCCCCAGTTCCCCATCCCCGAGGGGAAACTACCTTCCACCTGAATAGCTCAGCACCTGGAAGAATGTATCCTTTTACACTGGTTTACTTTTGGAGATGTTTTCTTTCATTTTTTTATGCATATATATGTATTTGCATATGTGTATATTTGCGTTTATATATATACTTATGTGTATGTATGTGTGTATATGTATGTGTATATATGTATGTGTATGTGTATGTGAGTATGTATTTGTATATGTGTATGTATGTATATATGTAATGTGTATGTATTTATATGTATATGTATGTAGATATGTATACGTGTATGTATGTGTATGTATGTGCGTATGTGTATTTGCATATGTGTATGTATATGTATATGTGTATGAATATGTATATGTATGTGTACATGTGTATGTGCATGTGCATGTGCATGTGCATGTGCATGTGCATGTGCATGTGCATGTGCATGTGTATATGTATGTGTATATGTATGTGTATGTGTATGTATATGTGTATGTATATGTATATGTGCGTGTATATGTGTATGTATATGTATGTATATGTATATGCAGGTGTATGTGTATGTGCATATGTGTGTATGTATATATATGTATTTTGTATATGTATTTGTATGTACATATAAATGTAGGTGGGTATGCATACTTGTATGTATATGTGTATGTATATGGATATGTATGTGTAGGTATATGTATATATATATATATGTGTATGTATATGTATATGTATGTGTATGTGCATGTGTATATGTAGGTGTAGGTATGTGTATGTGCATGTATGTGTATATGTGTATGTATACATGTGTATGTATGCATATGTATGCGTATATGTGTGTATAGATAGGGGTCATGTAAGTGTATATATGTGCATATGGATATATATGTATATATATGCAAAAATATGGTTATAAAGATATGGGGGCTGTACAATTGTCCCTTTATGCATGTGTATTTATGCACATAAATGCATATTTAGAGAAATGAATATGTATACATATATCTATAAGTATAGGTATTTGTATGGACTTTTATATAATATAATATTTTCTATATACATACTTGTGTATATGTTTGTATGTGTGTATGTGTGTATATATGTGTATATATATATATATGTATATATATATATATATATATATATATATATATATATATATGTTTATATATCTATATTTCTTTTTATATTGATATATATATATGTATCTGTGTATATGGTTTTATAGATAACACATAGATATAGAACTATATGTGGGTAGAGAGTGAAGGGAGAGGTAAACCGAGTTCCCCCATTCCCACAGAAGAAATTGCTACCTGCTGAGAGACCAACTACCTGAACAAGGGCACCCCTCTTTCAACACTGTTACCTCTTTCTCTCCTCCTATATATACCCTATATTTCCACTCTATCTTCAGTCACACCCTCGTTGTAGGAGCAGCAGTTGCGACAAGGACCTTCGACAAGAAACCTACCTCCCTTCCTTGACCAAGTGTAGCCCCCTGGAGAAGGGCTCCTGCTGTTACCTCCTCCTTTCCCCGGTTTTTTCTAGGTGATGGCCTAAGATAAGAGGTGTGTGTGTTTTGTTTACTAGTTGGTTCTCAGAGATTTGGGTTTTTTATTGCTATTTATTTATTATTTATTTACATGATATAAGCTTATACAATTCCCTTACTTCCTCATCTGCCCTGTATCTCTCCTTCCCTATTCACAGATAATGGAGAAGAGACCCCTGGGCACATTAACCACTTCAACCCAGGCAAAGGACCCAGAATAAGGAAGGAACAAGGAAGACGGCCGATAACTCCGCCAAGGGTTACCAACAGAAACGAAAGCAGAGCGAAATTCGACAAGCGAAACGACGATTAGAAAACGCCGCAATATACCCAGCGTTGGGTTGTATATATGTATTTTTGATGTTTTTTCTAAGCTTTGCTATATATGTGCTTCTTTTTGTAGATATATATATATAATTGTTTCGTATATATGCTGATATGTTTGTGTATGTATTTGTATGTATATGTAATTGTATATATAGTTGTATATATACGTAGTTGTATATGTAATTGTATGTATATGTAATTGTATGTATGTGTAATTGTATTGTAATTTTATGTAGTTATATGTAGTTATATGTATATGTAGTTATGTATATGTAGTTATGTATATGTAATTGTATTTATTGGTATATCTAGGATCCTCCCCTTCCCCTGGTACCCAGGAAGGAACGAGGGTTAGGTTCCCTAGTTTGTCAAGTTACACCGTGGTACTCTTTTGCCTGACTGTATATATGTTATACTTTTTTGAATAAAGAGTCAGTATTCTTACAATAGTGCACCTGAAGAGGCCAGAAAGGCCGAAAACGCGTTCGTGCCTTGGTGGGAATACTGAGTAGTGTTAAGTGTAACTTAGTATTTTCATTGCACCTAAGTGAAACCTCGGAAAGTGAATAAGGATATAGAAAAATCCATCCAAGTGCTGACAGGAAAGAAGTCTTCACGGGATCTACGACAAGGATATACAGGTTTGGGCTAGTCTCTCCTTTATCAGAGGACTAGCATTTCCCCCGTTTTTTCTAAAGCAATACTTGTGTGGTTTTCTGTGTTGTTATCCCTTTAAAAGGGTTTCACCTGGTGACTAATCTTAGCAACTTAAGAGAGTAGTTTAGAGTGGATTTTCTCTTTCAGGAACTTTTCTATTCCAGGAAATTCTAGTGTAATTAGTTTTTTAAGTTTTAGTGGTATTTTTTCTGTGTCGTTGCACAGGTTTTTCCCTAGAGAGACTGTGTTTTGCACAGCCTAGGTAGATACTGTGTTTTACACAGAGTTTCCTTTCCAGATTTTTTTATCAGTTTTTTTTCAGTGGTCGGTTTGAGGGTAGGATAAGGGTGTAGTGAGTGACACTAACGGAAAAACCCAACCTAACCTCCCCTAGCCACTATATATATATATGGTTTTGTAGTACAGTGAAATGGTGGTAACTAGGAACCAGTCAAGAGGAGATAATATGCAAGAAGAAAGAAAAATGTCACCCACAGTAGAAGAAAGAAGCCTGAGCTCCTTGAGCTATAGGCTAAGCAAAAGTATGGAGGAAATCTATGAAAGAGTGACGGACCCTGAAGCCTATAAGAACAGAACAGAAAGGGACAACCCCCACCACCTCCTAACAGATGGTTGGGCACACCCTGATGCTTGGGCCCCAGGGAATCCTGCTATAGAAGCCTCCCCATTGTTGCCTATCTTGGAAACGAATGCTAAGGAGATGGGGTTTCCAGAGGACCCATATCCGGACCATTTCCAGGACCTAGAAGATGACACTCCACTTACAGAAGACGAACTGATGGACCTACAGACCCTGGCCACACTCTTCAAGAAAGAAGCCTTGTGCTATAGGAAAATTAAATACTGCAACGAGTGTGAATTACAAGGTATCGCGGGAATTGGAAGGACAGCCATCACAGACTACAAGTCCCCTTCAGGATTCATCCCCCCCCTATGGATAATAGAAATGGGAGAAATGATATGGAAGGATGCAGCTAGAAGATGGCAAGGATTAGTGGCTGCCCAACTAAGGTCTGAAGCAATCCATCTGAGGTCATTTATCGTTAGTTTGAAATTGGATTTGATAGAAAGATACCCTCAGAAATACGATGTCATAACCAATAGAGCCTACAAAGAAGCAGTGGGATACATGAAAACCAAGAAAAACAAAGCCCCCCCAAGTGAAAGATACTTCATAGCAAGTGGACCCATCAACCTACTGGAATACCTGCGAGGAGATGAAGAAAATGCGATGACTGAAACAGAAATAGATAGGGTAAGGAGATGTATGGACCCTAGAACAGCTGACAGGGAGATGCCCACGAGGGAACACCTACTTCCTAGCCCCCCAGCAGACAGCACCCCAACTCAACCTCAAGAAGGTTCCCAAGTAACATGTGGACAAGGGACCCCTCAAGAGGACAGAAGAAGTATCACACAAGAGGATAGGACAGAGAATGAGGCAGAACCCCCCCTCCCCGAAGAAAATATCCCTACCCAGAGTAATCAAGGAAATGATAAAGTAGAAGAATGCCACATTCGCATAGATAAGGTAGCTAAGGCAATAGAAAATATAGAAAAGATTCTGGCACATCATTTTCAGCCCCCTCAAAAGGAGGTCAGCATCCCCCAAGACCCAGAACCAACGGAAACAAGAGATAACCAAGAAGAAATGGTAGAAAACAATGGTGAGAAAAGAAAGAGCGAGCATAGATCAGTAGGCACAGAAACAGACAAAGGAAAAAAGAAAAAGCATAAGCAAACTCAGACAAAAAACGATGCACAACCCCAACAGAGAGTAAGGAACAGACAGGACATGCGAAGAAAATTCACCCAGAGACCCTGGAGACAAAACAACTGGAACCAGCAGTACAGGGACCCAAGATGGGCGAACCCTCAAAACAGAGAATACACCCCCAGGAGAACAAACAACTGGCAACCCAGGCAAGGCCAGAACCCCCAACCGTGGAGAACAACAGAAAGACCAAGATGGAACAACAACCCTCAAGGATGGAGACCACAAGGAGGACAGAGAGAATGGAGGCCGCAGAACAGATGGGGATACGAAGGAAGAAGAGGAAACTACCAATGGGGTCAAGAACAAGGAAGAGGAAGATATTGGCAAGAAGAAAACAATGGCAACTGGGGTTGGAACTGGTAGTATCAGAGGTTCCTCTCACCCTCCCACAGAAGTCGGTGCTAAGCAAAGGGAGATCCTTTGTCCCAGGCCCTCCCTCGACAAAGCCAGTATTGGAGAATCTAGCCAACTCCTTGAAGGACCTAGAATCAGAAATAAACCACAGATTCACGGATTCTCTTCTCCCTGTAGCCTTTTCACAAAGAAAAGAGCAAGTGAAGGTGGTTCCATCTCAACTCCCTTTCTCCAAACAGGAAAAACTCCCCCCAAAAAGACTCCCAGGTCTAGCTGAAAAAATGAAAGAAGCCTTGGAGGAATTAACAATACAAGCAAAAAGAAGAGGTAGACACAACTTGAAAAGAGAAGAAATAGAGGCACTGGAAAGCCTGAGAACAGATCCTAATATAGTAATTAAAAAAGCCGACAAAGATGGAGCCCTAGTAGTCCTCAAAACAGGAAATTACAGGGCAATGGGCAGGGCACACCTTAAAGATAGAGAAACATATATACCAATCACAAACCCAGAAGAAGCTTTGAGGAAAATTGACAGAGACTCCAAGGTTTTGGTGAATAGATTCTATACCCTGGACTCTCCTAGAGGAAAATGTACAAGCTTCAAAGCGGCCCAGAGAGACGCCCTCCTGTCACATAACCCAGACATCCCACATTGGTATATACTTCCAAAGACTCACAAGAAAATAGATGAAGACCTAGGCACCTGGCCAGGGAGACCAGTTTTGAGTGGCTGCTGTGCTCCTACAAGACCAGTGGATCGGCTACTTACCACTTACCTAGCCCCCCTCTTGGAGCTGCTCCCAGAGAGACTGCAGGATACCTCTGATTTTCTCAGAAAAGTTAAGGAATTTCCACAATTTGCGAAAGGAGCACTCATCTTCTCTTTTGATATTGTATCCCTGTATCCGTCTATTCCTCAGGAGGAAGCAGCTTGGATGGTTGCAAATTTTTATGAAAAGAACTTGGCATATGTACAGGGAAGACTCCTTCAGGATTTTAACATTAAAGCTCCACCTCCTTACCTAATAAAAGAAGGGATAGACCACGTGTTAGGAGGCACCCTTCTGAGATTTGACCATGGTTTCTACAAACAAAATAAAGGAACAGCAATAGGAGCCTCAGTGTCAGTAGCAATAGCTGAAATTTTTGTTCACGTCAGCATAGAAAAGAAAAGGAAGAAGATGACAAAGCAACCCCAGGTGTTTTTCAGATACATTGATGACATCTTTGGTATTTTTGAAGGAGAAGAAGAAGAGCTAAAAGAATATCATGTAGGCATGAACAAAATACACCCAGACCTGCAGTTCACCCTAGAATATGATCCATACAAACTGCCTTTCCTGGACACCCTAGTGTATTTTGACAACGGAGGAAACCTACAAACCACAGTATTCTACAAGCCCTCTAATACTCACCAATACCTCCATTTTCAGTCAAGTCACCATCCTAATTTGAAAAGATCCCTCCCTTTCTCTCAAGGTATAAGAATTAAGAGAATTGTAAGCGATCCAGAGAACCTGAAGGAGGCCCTAGAAGAATTGTTTAAGTTTTTCAAACTCAGAGGATACAACAGCAAGATCTTAAGAGAAGCAAAAAATAGACTAGATGAACTACCTAGAGAAGTTTTATTGGAAGTGAAGCCCAAGACAAATACAACCAGGATCATTCTCCCTATGCTATATTCTCCAAGCATAGCACCAATTCTAAGATCGTCAATCAATAAGATCTGGTCTTGGGTGCAAGAAGATGCAGAGGATAAGCCATGGAAGCAAAGGTTCAGAGATCCTCCACCCATGATTGCATGGAAAAAAGACCAAGCCATAGGAGAAAAGATGATCAGGGCAGAATTCCCTTCACCATTGACACTAGAAAATTTACAAAAGAAGGCCAAGGTTAATAAAATAGGGAAGCAAGTGTGATGTCCAGTGGGACCCTCGCATGGAGAGTTGAAAGGTAAGTCCCTCTCTTCCCACTCAACATCCAGTACATTTAGACTAGTGTTCAGTGGGGATGACGTATGGAGAGTTGAAAGGTCGGTCCCTCTCTTCCCACTCAACACTAACAGGGTATGGGAGGGAGCAGGGAAGACATGCCCCTGTGACCCCCAATCGTACCCTAGGTAGGCGTTTAAAGAGTGTTGAATTTGAAAAAGAAAACAAGAAAAAGGATGGGATTTTCGTGTTATTAAGATAATGCTCAGTGGGGCCCTCGCATGGAGAGTTGAAAGGTCGGTCCCTCTCTTCCCACTCAGCATTACAGTATCTTAACAGAAGAAGATTTATAATACAAGAAGAGGAAGTAATTCAGCCTAATGTATCTTTATGTTTTGCTCAGTGGGGCCCTCGCATGGAGAGTTGAAAGGTCAGTCCCTCTCTTCCCACTCAGCATTACAGTTTCTTAACAGAAGAAGATTTATAGTTGAAGAAGATGAAGTAATTCAGCCTAATGTATGTTTATGTATTGCTCAGTGGGGCCCTCGCATGGAGAGTTGAAAGGTCAGTCCCTCTCTTCCCACTCAGCATTACAGTATCTTAACAGAAGAAGATTTATAGTAGAAGAAGATGAAGTAATTCAGCCTAATGTATGTTTATGTATTGCTCAGTGGGGCCCTCGCATGGAGAGTAGAAAGGTCGGTCCCTCTCTTCCCACTCAGCTTTACAGATTTCTACTCATTAGTCCAGTTGTGAACACTGTACATATGCAAATAAGAATATGGGTAATCTGTATACATTTGTGTAAGTATATATGGGTGTTTATGCATATGACTGAGTGAGTACATATGTGTACATGTATGCATTTTGTACATGCATGTGTACATATGTATATATGTAAATAGTGATATATGTAATTATGTGTTTTTTCCTTCTATCTGAAAATTTATATTTAGTTGGTTCCTTTTTTAGTGGCAGTTTTACTTGGAAGAAATACATTTATATATTTTTTTCAATAGTAAATATTGCCTGTGTTTACATGAATATTCTTAATCTATTTCTTTTCCCAGAAACAAGATGTAAGAAACAGTAGTGAACACCAAGGAGGCCCCCAGTTCCCCATCCCCGAGGGGAAACTACCTTCCACCTGAATAGCTCAGCACCTGGAAGAATGTATCCTTTTACACTGGTTTACTTTTGGAGATGTTTTCTTTCATTTTTTTATGCATATATATGTATTTGCATATGTGTATGTTTGCGTTTATATATATACTTATGTGTATGTATGTGTGTATATGTATGTGTATATATGTATGTGTATGTGTATGTGAGTATGTATTTGTATATGTGTATGTATGTATATATGTAATGTGTATGTATTTATATGTATATGTATGTAGATATGTATACGTGTGTATGTATGTGCGTATGTGTATTTGCATATGTGTATGTATATGTATATGTGTATGAATATGTATATGTATGTGTACATGTGTATGTGCATGTGCATGTGCATGTGCATGTGCGTGTGCATGTGCATGTGCATGTGCATGTGTATATGTATGTGTATATGTATGTGTATGTGTATGTATATGTGTATGTATATGTATATGTGCGTGTATATGTGTATGTATATGTATGTTTATGTATATGCAGGTGTATGTGTATGTGCATATGTGTGTATGTATATATATGTATTTTGTATATGTATTTGTATGTACATATAAATGTAGGTGGGTATGCATACTTGTATGTATATGTGTATGTATATGGATATGTATGTGTAGGTATATGTATATATATATATATGTGTATGTATATGTATATGTATGTGTATGTGCATGTGTATATGTAGGTGTAGGTATGTGTATGTGCATGTATGTGTATATGTGTATGTATACATGTGTATGTATGCATATGTATGCGTATATGTGTGTATAGATAGGGGTCATGTAAGTGTGTATATATGTGCATATGGATATATATGTATATATATGCAAAAATATGGTTATAAAGATATGGGGGCTGTACAATTGTCCCTTTATGCATGTGTATTTATGCACATAAATGCATATTTAGAGAAATGAATATGTATACATATATCTATAAGTATAGGTATTTGTATGGACTTTTATATAATATAATATTTTCTATATACATACTTGTGTATATGTTTGTATATGTGTGTGTGTGTATATGTATATATATGTGTATATGTATATATATGTATATATATATATATGTATATATGTATATATATATATATATGTATATATGTGTATATATGTGTATATCTTTTTATATATTGATATATATCTGTGTATATGGTTTTATAGATAACACATAGATATAGAACTATATGTGGGTAGAGAGTGAAGGGAGAGGTAAACCGAGTTCCCCCATTCCCACAGAAGAAATTGCTACCTGCTGAGAGACCAACTACCTGAACAATGGCACCCCTCTTTCAACACTGTTACCTCTTTCTCTCCTCCTATATATACCCTATATTTCCACTCTATCTTCAGTCACACCCTCGTTGTAGGAGCAGCAGTTGCGACAAGGACCTTCGACAAGAAACCTACCTCCCTTCCTTGACCAAGTGTAGCCCCCTGGAGAAGGGCTCCTGCTGTTACCTCCTCCTTTCCCCGGTTTTTTCTAGGTGATGGCCTAAGATAAGAGGTGTGTGTGTTTTGTTTACTAGTTGGTTCTCAGAGATTTGGGTTTTTTATTGCTATTTATTTATTATTTATTTACATGATATAAGCTTATACAATTCCCTTACTTCCTCATCTGCCCTGTATCTCTCCTTCCCTATTCACAGATAATGGAGAAGAGACCCCTGGGCACATTAACCACTTCAACCCAGGCAAAGGACCCAGAATAAGGAAGGAACAAGGAAGACGGCCGATAACTCCGCCAAGGGTTACCAACAGAAACGAAAGCAGAGCGAAATTCGACAAGCGAAACGACGATTAGAAAACGCCGCAATATACCCAGCGTTGGGTTGTATATATGTATTTTTTATGTTTTTTCTAAGCTTTGCTATATATGTGCTTCTTTTTGTAGATATATATATATAATTGTTTCGTATATATGCTGATATGTTTGTGTATGTATTTGTATGTATATGTAATTGTATATATAGTTGTATATATACGTAGTTGTATATGTAATTGTATGTATATGTAATTGTATGTATGTGTAATTGTATTGTATTTTTATGTAGTTATATGTATATGTAGTTATGTATATGTAGTTATGTATATGTAATTGTATTTATTGGTATATCTAGGATCCTCCCCTTCCCCTGGTACCCAGGAAGGAACGAGGGTTAGGTTCCCTAGTTTGTCAAGTTACACCGTGGTACTCTTTTGCCTGACTGTATATATGTTATACTTTTTTGAATAAAGAGTCAGTATTCTTACAATAGTGCACCTGAAGAGGCCAGAAAGGCCGAAAACGCGTTCGTGCCTTGGTGGGAATACTGAGTAGTGTTAAGTGTAACTTAGTATTTTCATTGCACCTAAGTGAAACCTCGGAAAGTGAATAAGGATATAGAAAAATCCATCCAAGTGCTGACAGGAAAGAAGTCTTCACGGGATCTACGACAAGGATATACAGGTTTGGGCTAGTCTCTCCTTTATCAGAGGACTAGCATTTCCCCCGTTTTTTCTAAAGCAATACTTGTGTGGTTTTCTGTGTTGTTATCCCTTTAAAAGGGTTTCACCTGGTGACTAATCTTAGCAACTTAAGAGAGTAGTTTAGAGTGGATTTTCTCTTTCAGGAACTTTTCTATTCCAGGAAATTCTAGTGTAATTAGTTTTTTAAGTTTTAGTGGTATTTTTTCTGTGTCGTTGCACAGGTTTTTCCCTAGAGAGACTGTGTTTTGCACAGCCTAGGTAGATACTGTGTTTTACACAGAGTTTCCTTTCCAGATTTTTTTATCAGTTTTTTTTCAGTGGTCGGTTTGAGGGTAGGATAAGGGTGTAGTGAGTGACACTAACGGAAAAACCCAACCTAACCTCCCCTAGCCACTATATATATATATGGTTTTGTAGTACAGTGAAATGGTGGTAACTAGGAACCAGTCAAGAGGAGATAATATGCAAGAAGAAAGAAAAATGTCACCCACAGTAGAAGAAAGAAGCCTGAGCTCCTTGAGCTATAGGCTAAGCAAAAGTATGGAGGAAATCTATGAAAGAGTGACGGACCCTGAAGCCTATAAGAACAGAACAGAAAGGGACAACCCCCACCACCTCCTAACAGATGGTTGGGCACACCCTGATGCTTGGGCCCCAGGGAATCCTGCTATAGAAGCCTCCCCATTGTTGCCTATCTTGGAAACGAATGCTAAGGAGATGGGGTTTCCAGAGGACCCATATCCGGACCATTTCCAGGACCTAGAAGATGACACTCCACTTACAGAAGACGAACTGATGGACCTACAGACCCTGGCCACACTCTTCAAGAAAGAAGCCTTGTGCTATAGGAAAATTAAATACTGCAACGAGTGTGAATTACAAGGTATCGCGGGAATTGGAAGGACAGCCATCACAGACTACAAGTCCCCTTCAGGATTCATCCCCCCCCTATGGATAATAGAAATGGGAGAAATGATATGGAAGGATGCAGCTAGAAGATGGCAAGGATTAGTGGCTGCCCAACTAAGGTCTGAAGCAATCCATCTGAGGTCATTTATCGTTAGTTTGAAATTGGATTTGATAGAAAGATACCCTCAGAAATACGATGTCATAACCAATAGAGCCTACAAAGAAGCAGTGGGATACATGAAAACCAAGAAAAACAAAGCCCCCCCAAGTGAAAGATACTTCATAGCAAGTGGACCCATCAACCTACTGGAATACCTGCGAGGAGATGAAGAAAATGCGATGACTGAAACAGAAATAGATAGGGTAAGGAGATGTATGGACCCTAGAACAGCTGACAGGGAGATGCCCACGAGGGAACACCTACTTCCTAGCCCCCCAGCAGACAGCACCCCAACTCAACCTCAAGAAGGTTCCCAAGTAACATGTGGACAAGGGACCCCTCAAGAGGACAGAAGAAGTATCACACAAGAGGATAGGACAGAGAATGAGGCAGAACCCCCCCTCCCCGAAGAAAATATCCCTACCCAGAGTAATCAAGGAAATGATAAAGTAGAAGAATGCCACATTCGCATAGATAAGGTAGCTAAGGCAATAGAAAATATAGAAAAGATTCTGGCACATCATTTTCAGCCCCCTCAAAAGGAGGTCAGCATCCCCCAAGACCCAGAACCAACGGAAACAAGAGATAACCAAGAAGAAATGGTAGAAAACAATGGTGAGAAAAGAAAGAGCGAGCATAGATCAGTAGGCACAGAAACAGACAAAGGAAAAAAGAAAAAGCATAAGCAAACTCAGACAAAAAACGATGCACAACCCCAACAGAGAGTAAGGAACAGACAGGACATGCGAAGAAAATTCACCCAGAGACCCTGGAGACAAAACAACTGGAACCAGCAGTACAGGGACCCAAGATGGGCGAACCCTCAAAACAGAGAATACACCCCCAGGAGAACAAACAACTGGCAACCCAGGCAAGGCCAGAACCCCCAACCGTGGAGAACAACAGAAAGACCAAGATGGAACAACAACCCTCAAGGATGGAGACCACAAGGAGGACAGAGAGAATGGAGGCCGCAGAACAGATGGGGATACGAAGGAAGAAGAGGAAACTACCAATGGGGTCAAGAACAAGGAAGAGGAAGATATTGGCAAGAAGAAAACAATGGCAACTGGGGTTGGAACTGGTAGTATCAGAGGTTCCTCTCACCCTCCCACAGAAGTCGGTGCTAAGCAAAGGGAGATCCTTTGTCCCAGGCCCTCCCTCGACAAAGCCAGTATTGGAGAATCTAGCCAACTCCTTGAAGGACCTAGAATCAGAAATAAACCACAGATTCACGGATTCTCTTCTCCCTGTAGCCTTTTCACAAAGAAAAGAGCAAGTGAAGGTGGTTCCATCTCAACTCCCTTTCTCCAAACAGGAAAAACTCCCCCCAAAAAGACTCCCAGGTCTAGCTGAAAAAATGAAAGAAGCCTTGGAGGAATTAACAATACAAGCAAAAAGAAGAGGTAGACACAACTTGAAAAGAGAAGAAATAGAGGCACTGGAAAGCCTGAGAACAGATCCTAATATAGTAATTAAAAAAGCCGACAAAGATGGAGCCCTAGTAGTCCTCAAAACAGGAAATTACAGGGCAATGGGCAGGGCACACCTTAAAGATAGAGAAACATATATACCAATCACAAACCCAGAAGAAGCTTTGAGGAAAATTGACAGAGACTCCAAGGTTTTGGTGAATAGATTCTATACCCTGGACTCTCCTAGAGGAAAATGTACAAGCTTCAAAGCGGCCCAGAGAGACGCCCTCCTGTCACATAACCCAGACATCCCACATTGGTATATACTTCCAAAGACTCACAAGAAAATAGATGAAGACCTAGGCACCTGGCCAGGGAGACCAGTTTTGAGTGGCTGCTGTGCTCCTACAAGACCAGTGGATCGGCTACTTACCACTTACCTAGCCCCCCTCTTGGAGCTGCTCCCAGAGAGACTGCAGGATACCTCTGATTTTCTCAGAAAAGTTAAGGAATTTCCACAATTTGCGAAAGGAGCACTCATCTTCTCTTTTGATATTGTATCCCTGTATCCGTCTATTCCTCAGGAGGAAGCAGCTTGGATGGTTGCAAATTTTTATGAAAAGAACTTGGCATATGTACAGGGAAGACTCCTTCAGGATTTTAACATTAAAGCTCCACCTCCTTACCTAATAAAAGAAGGGATAGACCACGTGTTAGGAGGCACCCTTCTGAGATTTGACCATGGTTTCTACAAACAAAATAAAGGAACAGCAATAGGAGCCTCAGTGTCAGTAGCAATAGCTGAAATTTTTGTTCACGTCAGCATAGAAAAGAAAAGGAAGAAGATGACAAAGCAACCCCAGGTGTTTTTCAGATACATTGATGACATCTTTGGTATTTTTGAAGGAGAAGAAGAAGAGCTAAAAGAATATCATGTAGGCATGAACAAAATACACCCAGACCTGCAGTTCACCCTAGAATATGATCCATACAAACTGCCTTTCCTGGACACCCTAGTGTATTTTGACAACGGAGGAAACCTACAAACCACAGTATTCTACAAGCCCTCTAATACTCACCAATACCTCCATTTTCAGTCAAGTCACCATCCTAATTTGAAAAGATCCCTCCCTTTCTCTCAAGGTATAAGAATTAAGAGAATTGTAAGCGATCCAGAGAACCTGAAGGAGGCCCTAGAAGAATTGTTTAAGTTTTTCAAACTCAGAGGATACAACAGCAAGATCTTAAGAGAAGCAAAAAATAGACTAGATGAACTACCTAGAGAAGTTTTATTGGAAGTGAAGCCCAAGACAAATACAACCAGGATCATTCTCCCTATGCTATATTCTCCAAGCATAGCACCAATTCTAAGATCGTCAATCAATAAGATCTGGTCTTGGGTGCAAGAAGATGCAGAGGATAAGCCATGGAAGCAAAGGTTCAGAGATCCTCCACCCATGATTGCATGGAAAAAAGACCAAGCCATAGGAGAAAAGATGATCAGGGCAGAATTCCCTTCACCATTGACACTAGAAAATTTACAAAAGAAGGCCAAGGTTAATAAAATAGGGAAGCAAGTGTGATGTCCAGTGGGACCCTCGCATGGAGAGTTGAAAGGTAAGTCCCTCTCTTCCCACTCAACATCCAGTACATTTAGACTAGTGTTCAGTGGGGATGACGTATGGAGAGTTGAAAGGTCGGTCCCTCTCTTCCCACTCAACACTAACAGGGTATGGGAGGGAGCAGGGAAGACATGCCCCTGTGACCCCCAATCGTACCCTAGGTAGGCGTTTAAAGAGTGTTGAATTTGAAAAAGAAAACAAGAAAAAGGATGGGATTTTCGTGTTATTAAGATAATGCTCAGTGGGGCCCTCGCATGGAGAGTTGAAAGGTCGGTCCCTCTCTTCCCACTCAGCATTACAGTATCTTAACAGAAGAAGATTTATAATACAAGAAGAGGAAGTAATTCAGCCTAATGTATCTTTATGTTTTGCTCAGTGGGGCCCTCGCATGGAGAGTTGAAAGGTCAGTCCCTCTCTTCCCACTCAGCATTACAGTTTCTTAACAGAAGAAGATTTATAGTTGAAGAAGATGAAGTAATTCAGCCTAATGTATGTTTATGTATTGCTCAGTGGGGCCCTCGCATGGAGAGTTGAAAGGTCAGTCCCTCTCTTCCCACTCAGCATTACAGTATCTTAACAGAAGAAGATTTATAGTAGAAGAAGATGAAGTAATTCAGCCTAATGTATGTTTATGTATTGCTCAGTGGGGCCCTCGCATGGAGAGTAGAAAGGTCGGTCCCTCTCTTCCCACTCAGCTTTACAGATTTCTACTCATTAGTCCAGTTGTGAACACTGTACATATGCAAATAAGAATATGGGTAATCTGTATACATTTGTGTAAGTATATATGGGTGTTTATGCATATGACTGAGTGAGTACATATGTGTACATGTATGCATTTTGTACATGCATGTGTACATATGTATATATGTAAATAGTGATATATGTAATTATGTGTTTTTTCCTTCTATCTGAAAATTTATATTTAGTTGGTTCCTTTTTTAGTGGCAGTTTTACTTGGAAGAAATACATTTATATATTTTTTTCAATAGTAAATATTGCCTGTGTTTACATGAATATTCTTAATCTATTTCTTTTCCCAGAAACAAGATGTAAGAAACAGTAGTGAACACCAAGGAGGCCCCCAGTTCCCCATCCCCGAGGGGAAACTACCTTCCACCTGAATAGCTCAGCACCTGGAAGAATGTATCCTTTTACACTGGTTTACTTTTGGAGATGTTTTCTTTCATTTTTTTATGCATATATATGTATTTGCATATGTGTATGTTTGCGTTTATATATATACTTATGTGTATGTATGTGTGTATATGTATGTGTATATATGTATGTGTATGTGTATGTGAGTATGTATTTGTATATGTGTATGTATGTATATATGTAATGTGTATGTATTTATATGTATATGTATGTAGATATGTATACGTGTGTATGTATGTGCGTATGTGTATTTGCATATGTGTATGTATATGTATATGTGTATGAATATGTATATGTATGTGTACATGTGTATGTGCATGTGCATGTGCATGTGCATGTGCGTGTGCATGTGCATGTGCATGTGCATGTGTATATGTATGTGTATATGTATGTGTATGTGTATGTATATGTGTATGTATATGTATATGTGCGTGTATATGTGTATGTATATGTATGTTTATGTATATGCAGGTGTATGTGTATGTGCATATGTGTGTATGTATATATATGTATTTTGTATATGTATTTGTATGTACATATAAATGTAGGTGGGTATGCATACTTGTATGTATATGTGTATGTATATGGATATGTATGTGTAGGTATATGTATATATATATATGTGTATGTATATGTATATGTATGTGTATGTGCATGTGTATATGTAGGTGTAGGTATGTGTATGTGCATGTATGTGTATATGTGTATGTATACATGTGTATGTATGCATATGTATGCGTATATGTGTGTATAGATAGGGGTCATGTAAGTGTGTATATATGTGCATATGGATATATATGTATATATATGCAAAAATATGGTTATAAAGATATGGGGGCTGTACAATTGTCCCTTTATGCATGTGTATTTATGCACATAAATGCATATTTAGAGAAATGAATATGTATACATATATCTATAAGTATAGGTATTTGTATGGACTTTTATATAATATAATATTTTCTATATACATACTTGTGTATATGTTTGTATATGTGTGTGTGTGTATATGTATATATATGTGTATATGTATATATATGTATATATATATATATGTATATATGTATATATATATATATATATGTATATATGTGTATATATGTGTATATCTTTTTATATATTGATATATATCTGTGTATATGGTTTTATAGATAACACATAGATATAGAACTATATGTGGGTAGAGAGTGAAGGGAGAGGTAAACCGAGTTCCCCCATTCCCACAGAAGAAATTGCTACCTGCTGAGAGACCAACTACCTGAACAATGGCACCCCTCTTTCAACACTGTTACCTCTTTCTCTCCTCCTATATATACCCTATATTTCCACTCTATCTTCAGTCACACCCTCGTTGTAGGAGCAGCAGTTGCGACAAGGACCTTCGACAAGAAACCTACCTCCCTTCCTTGACCAAGTGTAGCCCCCTGGAGAAGGGCTCCTGCTGTTACCTCCTCCTTTCCCCGGTTTTTTCTAGGTGATGGCCTAAGATAAGAGGTGTGTGTGTTTTGTTTACTAGTTGGTTCTCAGAGATTTGGGTTTTTTATTGCTATTTATTTATTATTTATTTACATGATATAAGCTTATACAATTCCCTTACTTCCTCATCTGCCCTGTATCTCTCCTTCCCTATTCACAGATAATGGAGAAGAGACCCCTGGGCACATTAACCACTTCAACCCAGGCAAAGGACCCAGAATAAGGAAGGAACAAGGAAGACGGCCGATAACTCCGCCAAGGGTTACCAACAGAAACGAAAGCAGAGCGAAATTCGACAAGCGAAACGACGATTAGAAAACGCCGCAATATACCCAGCGTTGGGTTGTATATATGTATTTTTTATGTTTTTTCTAAGCTTTGCTATATATGTGCTTCTTTTTGTAGATATATATATATAATTGTTTCGTATATATGCTGATATGTTTGTGTATGTATTTGTATGTATATGTAATTGTATATATAGTTGTATATATACGTAGTTGTATATGTAATTGTATGTATATGTAATTGTATGTATGTGTAATTGTATTGTATTTTTATGTAGTTATATGTATATGTAGTTATGTATATGTAGTTATGTATATGTAATTGTATTTATTGGTATATCTAGGATCCTCCCCTTCCCCTGGTACCCAGGAAGGAACGAGGGTTAGGTTCCCTAGTTTGTCAAGTTACACCGTGGTACTCTTTTGCCTGACTGTATATATGTTATACTTTTTTGAATAAAGAGTCAGTATTCTTACAATAGTGCACCTGAAGAGGCCAGAAAGGCCGAAAACGCGTTCGTGCCTTGGTGGGAATACTGAGTAGTGTTAAGTGTAACTTAGTATTTTCATTGCACCTAAGTGAAACCTCGGAAAGTGAATAAGGATATAGAAAAATCCATCCAAGTGCTGACAGGAAAGAAGTCTTCACGGGATCTACGACAAGGATATACAGGTTTGGGCTAGTCTCTCCTTTATCAGAGGACTAGCATTTCCCCCGTTTTTTCTAAAGCAATACTTGTGTGGTTTTCTGTGTTGTTATCCCTTTAAAAGGGTTTCACCTGGTGACTAATCTTAGCAACTTAAGAGAGTAGTTTAGAGTGGATTTTCTCTTTCAGGAACTTTTCTATTCCAGGAAATTCTAGTGTAATTAGTTTTTTAAGTTTTAGTGGTATTTTTTCTGTGTCGTTGCACAGGTTTTTCCCTAGAGAGACTGTGTTTTGCACAGCCTAGGTAGATACTGTGTTTTACACAGAGTTTCCTTTCCAGATTTTTTTATCAGTTTTTTTTCAGTGGTCGGTTTGAGGGTAGGATAAGGGTGTAGTGAGTGACACTAACGGAAAAACCCAACCTAACCTCCCCTAGCCACTATATATATATATGGTTTTGTAGTACAGTGAAATGGTGGTAACTAGGAACCAGTCAAGAGGAGATAATATGCAAGAAGAAAGAAAAATGTCACCCACAGTAGAAGAAAGAAGCCTGAGCTCCTTGAGCTATAGGCTAAGCAAAAGTATGGAGGAAATCTATGAAAGAGTGACGGACCCTGAAGCCTATAAGAACAGAACAGAAAGGGACAACCCCCACCACCTCCTAACAGATGGTTGGGCACACCCTGATGCTTGGGCCCCAGGGAATCCTGCTATAGAAGCCTCCCCATTGTTGCCTATCTTGGAAACGAATGCTAAGGAGATGGGGTTTCCAGAGGACCCATATCCGGACCATTTCCAGGACCTAGAAGATGACACTCCACTTACAGAAGACGAACTGATGGACCTACAGACCCTGGCCACACTCTTCAAGAAAGAAGCCTTGTGCTATAGGAAAATTAAATACTGCAACGAGTGTGAATTACAAGGTATCGCGGGAATTGGAAGGACAGCCATCACAGACTACAAGTCCCCTTCAGGATTCATCCCCCCCCTATGGATAATAGAAATGGGAGAAATGATATGGAAGGATGCAGCTAGAAGATGGCAAGGATTAGTGGCTGCCCAACTAAGGTCTGAAGCAATCCATCTGAGGTCATTTATCGTTAGTTTGAAATTGGATTTGATAGAAAGATACCCTCAGAAATACGATGTCATAACCAATAGAGCCTACAAAGAAGCAGTGGGATACATGAAAACCAAGAAAAACAAAGCCCCCCCAAGTGAAAGATACTTCATAGCAAGTGGACCCATCAACCTACTGGAATACCTGCGAGGAGATGAAGAAAATGCGATGACTGAAACAGAAATAGATAGGGTAAGGAGATGTATGGACCCTAGAACAGCTGACAGGGAGATGCCCACGAGGGAACACCTACTTCCTAGCCCCCCAGCAGACAGCACCCCAACTCAACCTCAAGAAGGTTCCCAAGTAACATGTGGACAAGGGACCCCTCAAGAGGACAGAAGAAGTATCACACAAGAGGATAGGACAGAGAATGAGGCAGAACCCCCCCTCCCCGAAGAAAATATCCCTACCCAGAGTAATCAAGGAAATGATAAAGTAGAAGAATGCCACATTCGCATAGATAAGGTAGCTAAGGCAATAGAAAATATAGAAAAGATTCTGGCACATCATTTTCAGCCCCCTCAAAAGGAGGTCAGCATCCCCCAAGACCCAGAACCAACGGAAACAAGAGATAACCAAGAAGAAATGGTAGAAAACAATGGTGAGAAAAGAAAGAGCGAGCATAGATCAGTAGGCACAGAAACAGACAAAGGAAAAAAGAAAAAGCATAAGCAAACTCAGACAAAAAACGATGCACAACCCCAACAGAGAGTAAGGAACAGACAGGACATGCGAAGAAAATTCACCCAGAGACCCTGGAGACAAAACAACTGGAACCAGCAGTACAGGGACCCAAGATGGGCGAACCCTCAAAACAGAGAATACACCCCCAGGAGAACAAACAACTGGCAACCCAGGCAAGGCCAGAACCCCCAACCGTGGAGAACAACAGAAAGACCAAGATGGAACAACAACCCTCAAGGATGGAGACCACAAGGAGGACAGAGAGAATGGAGGCCGCAGAACAGATGGGGATACGAAGGAAGAAGAGGAAACTACCAATGGGGTCAAGAACAAGGAAGAGGAAGATATTGGCAAGAAGAAAACAATGGCAACTGGGGTTGGAACTGGTAGTATCAGAGGTTCCTCTCACCCTCCCACAGAAGTCGGTGCTAAGCAAAGGGAGATCCTTTGTCCCAGGCCCTCCCTCGACAAAGCCAGTATTGGAGAATCTAGCCAACTCCTTGAAGGACCTAGAATCAGAAATAAACCACAGATTCACGGATTCTCTTCTCCCTGTAGCCTTTTCACAAAGAAAAGAGCAAGTGAAGGTGGTTCCATCTCAACTCCCTTTCTCCAAACAGGAAAAACTCCCCCCAAAAAGACTCCCAGGTCTAGCTGAAAAAATGAAAGAAGCCTTGGAGGAATTAACAATACAAGCAAAAAGAAGAGGTAGACACAACTTGAAAAGAGAAGAAATAGAGGCACTGGAAAGCCTGAGAACAGATCCTAATATAGTAATTAAAAAAGCCGACAAAGATGGAGCCCTAGTAGTCCTCAAAACAGGAAATTACAGGGCAATGGGCAGGGCACACCTTAAAGATAGAGAAACATATATACCAATCACAAACCCAGAAGAAGCTTTGAGGAAAATTGACAGAGACTCCAAGGTTTTGGTGAATAGATTCTATACCCTGGACTCTCCTAGAGGAAAATGTACAAGCTTCAAAGCGGCCCAGAGAGACGCCCTCCTGTCACATAACCCAGACATCCCACATTGGTATATACTTCCAAAGACTCACAAGAAAATAGATGAAGACCTAGGCACCTGGCCAGGGAGACCAGTTTTGAGTGGCTGCTGTGCTCCTACAAGACCAGTGGATCGGCTACTTACCACTTACCTAGCCCCCCTCTTGGAGCTGCTCCCAGAGAGACTGCAGGATACCTCTGATTTTCTCAGAAAAGTTAAGGAATTTCCACAATTTGCGAAAGGAGCACTCATCTTCTCTTTTGATATTGTATCCCTGTATCCGTCTATTCCTCAGGAGGAAGCAGCTTGGATGGTTGCAAATTTTTATGAAAAGAACTTGGCATATGTACAGGGAAGACTCCTTCAGGATTTTAACATTAAAGCTCCACCTCCTTACCTAATAAAAGAAGGGATAGACCACGTGTTAGGAGGCACCCTTCTGAGATTTGACCATGGTTTCTACAAACAAAATAAAGGAACAGCAATAGGAGCCTCAGTGTCAGTAGCAATAGCTGAAATTTTTGTTCACGTCAGCATAGAAAAGAAAAGGAAGAAGATGACAAAGCAACCCCAGGTGTTTTTCAGATACATTGATGACATCTTTGGTATTTTTGAAGGAGAAGAAGAAGAGCTAAAAGAATATCATGTAGGCATGAACAAAATACACCCAGACCTGCAGTTCACCCTAGAATATGATCCATACAAACTGCCTTTCCTGGACACCCTAGTGTATTTTGACAACGGAGGAAACCTACAAACCACAGTATTCTACAAGCCCTCTAATACTCACCAATACCTCCATTTTCAGTCAAGTCACCATCCTAATTTGAAAAGATCCCTCCCTTTCTCTCAAGGTATAAGAATTAAGAGAATTGTAAGCGATCCAGAGAACCTGAAGGAGGCCCTAGAAGAATTGTTTAAGTTTTTCAAACTCAGAGGATACAACAGCAAGATCTTAAGAGAAGCAAAAAATAGACTAGATGAACTACCTAGAGAAGTTTTATTGGAAGTGAAGCCCAAGACAAATACAACCAGGATCATTCTCCCTATGCTATATTCTCCAAGCATAGCACCAATTCTAAGATCGTCAATCAATAAGATCTGGTCTTGGGTGCAAGAAGATGCAGAGGATAAGCCATGGAAGCAAAGGTTCAGAGATCCTCCACCCATGATTGCATGGAAAAAAGACCAAGCCATAGGAGAAAAGATGATCAGGGCAGAATTCCCTTCACCATTGACACTAGAAAATTTACAAAAGAAGGCCAAGGTTAATAAAATAGGGAAGCAAGTGTGATGTCCAGTGGGACCCTCGCATGGAGAGTTGAAAGGTAAGTCCCTCTCTTCCCACTCAACATCCAGTACATTTAGACTAGTGTTCAGTGGGGATGACGTATGGAGAGTTGAAAGGTCGGTCCCTCTCTTCCCACTCAACACTAACAGGGTATGGGAGGGAGCAGGGAAGACATGCCCCTGTGACCCCCAATCGTACCCTAGGTAGGCGTTTAAAGAGTGTTGAATTTGAAAAAGAAAACAAGAAAAAGGATGGGATTTTCGTGTTATTAAGATAATGCTCAGTGGGGCCCTCGCATGGAGAGTTGAAAGGTCGGTCCCTCTCTTCCCACTCAGCATTACAGTATCTTAACAGAAGAAGATTTATAATACAAGAAGAGGAAGTAATTCAGCCTAATGTATTTTTATGTTTTGCTCAGTGGGGCCCTCGCATGGAGAGTTGAAAGGTCAGTCCCTCTCTTCCCACTCAGCATTACAGTTTCTTAACAGAAGAAGATTTATAGTTGAAGAAGATGAAGTAATTCAGCCTAATGTATGTTTATGTATTGCTCAGTGGGGCCCTCGCATGGAGAGTTGAAAGGTCAGTCCCTCTCTTCCCACTCAGCATTACAGTATCTTAACAGAAGAAGATTTATAGTAGAAGAAGATGAAGTAATTCAGCCTAATGTATGTTTATGTATTGCTCAGTGGGGCCCTCGCATGGAGAGTAGAAAGGTCGGTCCCTCTCTTCCCACTCAGCTTTACAGATTTCTACTCATTAGTCCAGTTGTGAACACTGTACATATGCAAATAAGAATATGGGTAATCTGTATACATTTGTGTAAGTATATATGGGTGTTTATGCATATGACTGAGTGAGTACATATGTGTACATGTATGCATTTTGTACATGCATGTGTACATATGTGTATATGTAAATAGTGATATATGTAATTATGTGTTTTTTCCTTCTATCTGAAAATTTATATTTAGTTGGTTCCTTTTTTAGTGGCAGTTTTACTTGGAAGAAATACATTTATATATTTTTTTCAATAGTAAATATTGCCTGTGTTTACATGAATATTCTTAATCTATTTCTTTTCCCAGAAACAAGATGTAAGAAACAGTAGTGAACACCAAGGAGGCCCCCAGTTCCCCATCCCCGAGGGGAAACTACCTTCCACCTGAATAGCTCAGCACCTGGAAGAATGTATCCTTTTACACTGGTTTACTTTTGGAGATGTTTTCTTTCATTTTTTTATGCATATATATGTATTTGCATATGTGTATGTTTGCGTTTATATATATACTTATGTGTATGTATGTGTGTATATGTATGTGTATATATGTATGTGTATGTGTATGTGAGTATGTATTTGTATATGTGTATGTATGTATATATGTAATGTGTATGTATTTATATGTATATGTATGTAGATATGTATACGTGTATGTATGTATGTGCGTATGTGTATTTGCATATGTGTATGTATATGTATATGTGTATGAATATGTATATGTATGTGTACATGTGTATGTGCATGTGCATGTGCATGTGCATGTGCGTGTGCATGTGCATGTGCATGTGCATGTGTATATGTATGTGTATATGTATGTGTATGTGTATGTATATGTGTATGTATATGTATATGTGCGTGTATATGTGTATGTATATGTATGTATATGTATATGCAGGTGTATGTGTATGTGCATATGTGTGTATGTATATATATGTATTTTGTATATGTATTTGTATGTACATATAATGTAGGTGGGTATGCATACTTGTATGTATATGTGTATGTATATGGATATGTATGTGTAGGTATATGTATATATATATATATGTGTATGTATATGTATATGTATGTGTATGTGCATGTGTATATGTAGGTGTAGGTATGTGTATGTGCATGTATGTGTATATGTGTATGTATACATGTGTATGTATGCATATGTATGCGTATATGTGTGTATAGATAGGGGTCATGTAAGTGTATATATGTGCATATGGATATATATGTATATATATGCAAAAATATGGTTATAAAGATATGGGGGCTGTACAATTGTCCCTTTATGCATGTGTATTTATGCACATAAATGCATATTTAGAGAAATGAATATGTATACATATATCTATAAGTATAGGTATTTGTATGGACTTTTATATAATATAATATTTTCTATATACATACTTGTGTATATGTTTGTATATGTGTGTGTGTGTATATGTATATATATGTGTATATGTATATATATGTATATATATATATATGTATATATGTATATATATATATATATATATGTATATCTTTTATATATTGTATATCTTTATATATATGTATATCTGTGTATATGGTTTTATAGATAACACATAGATATAGAACTATATGTGGGTAGAGAGTGAAGGGAGAGGTAAACCGAGTTCCCCCATTCCCACAGAAGAAATTGCTACCTGCTGAGAGACCAACTACCTGAACAAGGGCACCCCTCTTTCAACACTGTTACCTCTTTCTCTCCTCCTATATATACCCTATATTTCCACTCTATCTTCAGTCACACCCTCGTTGTAGGAGCAGCAGTTGCGACAAGGACCTTCGACAAGAAACCTACCTCCCTTCCTTGACCAAGTGTAGCCCCCTGGAGAAGGGCTCCTGCTGTTACCTCCTCCTTTCCCCGGTTTTTCTAGGTGATGGCCTAAGATAAGAGGTGTGTGTGTTTTGTTTACTAGTTGGTTCTCAGAGATTTGGGTTTTTTATTGCTATTTATTTATTATTTATTTACATGATATAAGCTTATACAATTCCCTTACTTCCTCATCTGCCCTGTATCTCTCCTTCCCTATTCACAGATAATGGAGAAGAGACCCCTGGGCACATTAACCACTTCAACCCAGGCAAAGGACCCAGAATAAGGAAGGAACAAGGAAGACGGCCGATAACTCCGCCAAGGGTTACCAACAGAAACGAAAGCAGAGCGAAATTCGACAAGCGAAACGACGATTAGAAAACGCCGCAATATACCCAGTGTTGGGTTGTATATATGTATTTTTGATGTTTTTTCTAAGCTTTGCTATATATGTGCTTCTTTTTGTAGATATATATATATAATTGTTTCGTATATATGCTGATATGTTTGTGTATGTATTTGTATGTATATGTAATTGTATATATAGTTGTATATATACGTAGTTGTATATGTAATTGTATGTATATGTAATTGTATGTATGTGTAATTGTATTGTAATTTTATGTAGTTATATGTAGTTATATGTATATGTAGTTATGTATATGTAGTTATGTATATGTAATTGTATTTATTGGTATATCTAGGATCCTCCCCTTCCCCTGGTACCCAGGAAGGAACGAGGGTTAGGTTCCCTAGTTTGTCAAGTTACACCGTGGTACTCTTTTGCCTGACTGTATATATGTTATACTTTTTTGAATAAAGAGTCAGTATTCTTACAATAGTGCACCTGAAGAGGCCAGAAAGGCCGAAAACGCGTTCGTGCCTTGGTGGGAATACTGAGTAGTGTTAAGTGTAACTTAGTATTTTCATTGCACCTAAGTGAAACCTCGGAAAGTGAATAAGGATATAGAAAAATCCATCCAAGTGCTGACAGGAAAGAAGTCTTCACGGGATCTACGACAAGGATATACAGGTTTGGGCTAGTCTCTCCTTTATCAGAGGACTAGCATTTCCCCCGTTTTTTCTAAAGCAATACTTGTGTGGTTTTCTGTGTTGTTATCCCTTTAAAAGGGTTTCACCTGGTGACTAATCTTAGCAACTTAAGAGAGTAGTTTAGAGTGGATTTTCTCTTTCAGGAACTTTTCTATTCCAGGAAATTCTAGTGTAATTAGTTTTTTAAGTTTTAGTGGTATTTTTTCTGTGTCGTTGCACAGGTTTTTCCCTAGAGAGACTGTGTTTTGCACAGCCTAGGTAGATACTGTGTTTTACACAGAGTTTCCTTTCCAGATTTTTTTATCAGTTTTTTTCAGTGGTCGGTTTGAGGGTAGGATAAGGGTGTAGTGAGTGACACTAACGGGACAAAC
>NW_028236242.1:7500-8932 GCF_977035675.1 Penaeus japonicus | reverse complement strand
GTATTTCCGTTCGTTCGTGTACTCTTGTTCGTCTGGGTGTATTCTGTCGTTCGTGGATACTCGGACGTTCGTATATACATGATAATTCGTTCGAGTCGAGGTCGTATGTGCATGTAAGGTTATGTCTACACCTAGGATATGTATACTATACATTCGGACGTTATTCTGATTACGCAACAATCGCAAGGTTCATTATACATCCTGCAATTTGAAATCATTATCAATAATATTCGCCTATGAACTTTCGAATCATCCATTGTATATATTTTATATATATATATTTTTTTTTATATATCGTTAATATTCATATATCGTAAATATTCAAAATCATATATTGAAAATATTAATTGTGATGTACACCCATTTATCAACATCTGTGCGTGTATGTTTGAGTGAGTTTTGAGACGATGTCATGCACACATTGGATAAAGATCATGCACTCGATTAATTAAAGTTCTTGTTTTTGTGTTCTATATTTTCTATCGGTTATGATACCCAATAATGATGATGATAATAATAATAGTAGTAGTAGTAGTAGTAGTAATAATAATTATAATAATAATAATTATAATAATAATAGCGATATCTCCGGGAATAATAATAATCGGTTGAATAATAATGATAATATATGTGAGGGACTAATAGGGATCGATCGGATTAATTTTAAACGATAATAATGATAATAGATAATATAATATAATAATAATAATACTAATAACCACAAGAATAAACACATTAATAATAGATGAGAAATGATAATAATAATGAATACAAGGAATTGATAATGTTAATAATAATAATAATGATAATAATGCTTGATAGTGCTCCTAAGATAACAGACAATAATTACTCGTAGCTATTGTATATTTACCCGAAAATTGCTGGTGATATGTGGTTGTAAATTGGTTGGAAAATAAAGATATACAAGATATGAAACAAAAGGCTAATAATGGTTTAAATTAACAAATGATAATGAATGATAGATGCTAATGAATAAAAAAATATATAAAATAGTAATTAAAAATATAAAAATGATAATAAGAATGGAGATAATAATTACAATGAAAATAATAAGGGTTATGATGATAATAATAATGGTAATGATAATGATAATAATAATAACAATAATAGTAATGATAATAATAATAAAAATGATCAATATCAAAAAATGAAATAACAATGATGCTAACAACAACAATAACAAAAACAATGATATTAATGACATAAATACTGCGACTGCTACTAATAATGATGACAACAAAATGATATTCATAAAATAATGAAAATGAATAAGATAAGAACAAGAATCATAATAGCAATAGTAATGATAGATAAGAATATACGCTTAAACTAAGGTAATATTTACGTAATGTTGAGAAATGTGGTCAAACTCTCCTTCTCTCCTTCCCTCCCTCCCTTCCTCCCTCAATTC
>NW_028236241.1:2500-5000 GCF_977035675.1 Penaeus japonicus | reverse complement strand
ACCTAGAAGGCGTCCCCACAAGACGCCCTCTTACCTCCCCCGAAGCTGAGGCGAATTACGATAAAAGGCCAGAGGGAAAATTGGCGAGGCAAGACGAGTGCGCATTATTCGATGGCGAGAGCCATTACGCGCACCCCTCCTCTCAATGGGCAGCAGTTACCGGGAAAATGCGACATCAACAATCAGAAAACGGAATTCTCATCGAGGTTGCCGAAGCAGTACCACTATTTCTTTTGCTATTTTTTTTTTTCTTATACTGCTCAATTCTATCTTATCTTTCTCTCTTTCTTCGTTTTTTCTTCTCTGTTGTTCTTTCTTTCTTTTTTCGTTGCTCTTTTTTTTGTCCTCTTCCTCTACCCTCTCTTTATTTCATATTTCTGCACGGCTTGATTTTCTTTTGCCCTTCACTTTTTTCTTTCTTTTTTCGCTACTTTTTTTTTCCCTCATCTTAATCTTTGTCCTTTTCTTTCACGTTGCTTTGCATTTTTTTCATTGCAGAATTCTCTATTGTCGTTTCTTTCTTTTTCTTTCTTCCTAATTGTTTTTTCTTCTCTCCTTTTCTTTCTTTCTCGTTTGTTTTTTATTCTCATTCTCTTCTTCGGTTTTCCTCTCATCTTCTTCGTTGTCTTTTGTTATTTGATCTTTCTTATCTTGCCCTTTTTCTTTCTTTCGTTGGCTTTTTTTTTTTCTCTATGCTTCATTCTTTTTCATCATCTTTCTTCCGGTGTGCTTTTTTTTTTTCTTTCTTATCTCCTTTTCTTTCTTCGTTGCTTTTTTTCTTTCTTCGTTGCTTTTTTTCTCTTCTCTCCTTTTCTTTCTTTCTTCGTTAGTTTTGTTCTCTACTCTCTTTTTCTTTCTTTCTACGTTGCTTTTTGTCTCACCCCCCCTCAACATACTTTTGTCCTTTCTTTCTTCGTTTGTTGTATTGTTTTCAATTCTATGATGTTTCTTTCTAGGTCTATTTTTCGCTGCCTTTTTTATCTTTCTTCTTTTTCTTTCTATCTTCGTTGCTTTTTTCTTTCTCATCTCCTGTAAGGGTATCCGTGGGTAGGAGTTCTTAAAAAAATGCCCCGTGAGGCGGGATAAGAAATAAGGGCCAGGGATAGAGGGGCCCTGTTTACTCCATAAAAACTAAAAAAAAAAAAAAAAAAAATCATAAAAGCCCTACTTTATCAAGCCTTTAAAATGAAGAACGTAGGGTCCCTATGGAGGCTGTGGAGTTTAAACGTCTTTGTTTCTTTTGGTTAAATATATATATGAGTGTATCAATCATAGCTCTGAATACCCCAGCTTTTCCCTATCAAATAGGCAAGTATCGGGTCATCGATACAACCTGTTTGCTCTGCAGCGTTGTCGTCGTCAACTGTAAGATCTCAGGGGGAGCAACACCAAAACACACGTTCGTCTTAACAACTCATTTTAATTCCGCACAGAAACGGCGTCTTATATAGGCGGTGGCCGAACAAACAAAATGTAAATATTTTTTAAAACACAATAATATAATTTAAGAAATTCTTACTAAACATTTGATAACAAGTATTCTGATAAAAGGGGTGTAACAGGGCTAAAGTCCATTATAAAAAATTCAAATAAAGTAAGATAAAAGAGGAAAGAACAGAAACAAACTATACACTTACAAAGACAATTTCGGTATAAAAAAAGAATATCCGCTAAAATAAAACACAAATGGTTCTCCTAAATCAAATAAACATTCATGAAGTACATTGTTATTAAAAAATAATAATCATAAAAACAAATATAAAACAATGAATCCAAATCATTAAATTGCCAGGGTTTTAGGTCTGTCAAATATATTTATATAAAAGTTTTACGTTAAAATCTTGGTAAAATAAAAGCCATGTGGTAAAACATGTATTACTTAGGAATATAAAAATGACGTAAAACATATGATCAATAAACATATTTAATCTAAGCATTTATACAATTTGTCTTGTTGAAAATGAGGTTTAGCAATGATTTAACAATACAGACGGTAAAAAAAAAAGCGGTTCATTTTCGGAATGGCAAGGGTTCTCTAAATAGTCCCACGACAAATAAAAGTAAACAAAGTTCTCATTCGCTCCCCTAGTACTTTCTATATGATTTAAATTTTTAGTTTATTTTTAACAATACATTATAAGCATCATTGGACCAGATCAAGAACAGTGAGATGAATATACCATAATAAACAGGCAGGATAATGATTAAAAGAGAATAAGGGATGTGCGTTTCGGGCGATGCCGTTGTGCTGGATTTCTCCATTATCAGACCAGATTCGTTGTGCCAAGGATAAGGCAGGATGTAATGGTGCTGAAAAGGTGTTGGAATAGGTTCATAGGAATGGATAACAAGGTTATTAGGATAAGGGGGAAAAGGGGATGTGAGAAAGAATAAAGGGGTTGATAAATGAGGGCAGAAAAATAGAGCATAACAATGTAGAGGATAGGCATGGAGTGGCTAGGAGTTAGAAAAAAAGAGAAAAGCAAAAGGATATAGAGTA
>NW_028236240.1:32500-38020 GCF_977035675.1 Penaeus japonicus | reverse complement strand
GTGTCGTGTGTGTGTGTGTGTGTGTACATTGTAAGGGCAAACTCTGCACTTTTGCAGTTGGATGCCGGGGCAATCAACAAATATCGAAACCGTTCATATGAAAAACAAGTAGGTATATGAAAATTTACAGAAAACCAATGGTCCAATAACAAACATTATTTGGGCATAAAGGGTCAAAATTTTTCATAATAATATGTTAAACAATTTCAATTTCATATGAAATAAGTCAAAACTACTTGGATAAGTATGGAAGGCCTTAAAGTTAAAGGATGAAAGAGCGCTACTTTGACATTCATCTTCAATGCAGTCTTTAATGCTGATTGATGAAAAACAGACTAAGATACTTCTGTATTAAATTCAAATAGTTTTAAATTTCTTGAACGTTTTCTTTCACAAAATACAAAAAATATATATTATATATGACCGTAACTCTTGGCAGTAACATAATTTATATGTATGTATGTATATGCTTATATATATATATAATTATATATATAATATCTATATATATTTATCTATATATTTATATATGATAAATATACATGTGTGTATATATATATTATATTTATATATATATATTATATATTATATATATATATATATATCTTATATATGTATATTTATATATATATGTATGTAATGTATGTATATATATCTTTTTATATATATGATATATATATATTTATATAGATATATATATATATATTTTGTGTTGGGTGTGTGTGTGTGTGTGTGTGTGTGGTATTTATATATTTATATATTTATTTATATTTTATATATATATAGATATATATATATTTATATATATATATAGATGTGTGTGTGTGTGTGTGTTCCTTCATGGGTGCGTTGTGCATACTTACATATTACATAGATATGTATGTTATATATATAAATATATATATATATATATATATTATATATATATATATACAATATGCATATATAAAAAAAAAAAAATGTATTATGTTGTATGATTGATATGTATGGATAAATAAGTGTTTTATATTCCTATCGGGAACGAACATTTCTCCTCAAATGTAGTGATCGAGCTACTTTCGTGACGAATTACCGTTGCCAGAGCACCAGAGGCCGCCATCCCGCATTCCTTCATTACTATCCAATGGATTAGGAAAGTATCATGCTGGCTCTGTACACGGTGGTAGCCGAGTAAGACCTATATTCATTCTAAAATTATTATATATTTACTGTGATATTAGCCCAGGGGGAGGAAAACAATAATTGGGGGCATCCTCTTCAAGAGAAGGAAAGGAAGAATAAAATAGTTGAGAAGATATCTTGTCAAAAAAAAAAAACAAAAAAAAAAATAAACACAGAGCGAATATCGAATCGACGGAAATTTCATGAATAAAAGTAATTAATCACAGAATTCGAGCGATATTTTGGTTTGACTAATTAATGGGGAGTTTGGATAGAGCAATTTCTTTTTTTATTATTCGGTTAACATTAAGAATTATGAAGATATAAGAAGGTGAAGGAAAGTAATGTATTACACACACATCCACCACACAACACAAAAACAACACACTCACGCACACAACACACAACACACACACACACACACACAAACACACACACACACACACACACAACCATTTTATATATATATATATATATATATATATATATATATATATGTATATATATATATTTATTTATTTATATTTATATATATGCTGAAGGCATGACATAACATAGATTTGAAACAGATTTTTCTAGATCATTGTAATCACACAACTTGCTTAGCATTTTTTTGTTGTGAAAAATTCCGGGATTTCATCCTCTTATTCTATTGTTGTTTCATATGTAATGCCACGGTCAAGTCAACTGGGCGCCCACATCGCGCATGTGCGTAATGGGAGGAAAAGGAGGGGTTTATGTTGCTGATGAAAAAAGTGCATGTTGCGGTTATGTGGGTAATGCATATGTTGTGAGTATGCTAATATTTGTTGATTATGAAAATTTAAAAGTTGATGAGAAGTACATTGTATGTTGCGATTGTGTTGGTGTTTATGTTAGTTATGATTATCTTGCTATTATGTCTGTGATTAGTATGTTGGCTATGAGTATGTTGTTATTATGTTTGTGATGGGGTTGTTGCAATTGTGTTAGGAATGTTTGGTTTTTCGAGAGTATGGGTATGTTGATGATGAGTATATTATTAATTATGAATATGTTGCGATTATGTTAGTGATAAGGATGTGATATTTGTGATATTTATTGACATGAATACGGTTGTATCGTCTTAATATCACACTTTACCCAAATGGTGTTGCATGGTGTTGACAACACACATCCAACTCAATGGTTTGTTGCATTGTGAAGATATTATCATGGTTGACTTTACGTGAAATCTCTGAACGGAGGCACAGAGGACATTTAGTTGGAACAATTGCCTGTCATGTACAGCACTTCGCTATTGATTCATTAACCACTCCTCCCTCACACGATAATGATTTCTACCCTCTATTCATATGAACATGGAAAACCAAAATACACAACAACCAGACAAGTCACAAACAGTATCGCCAGTAACCAGTAACAAGTTCTAATACTACGAGGATTGTGTTTCAGTATTTCATATAGTCTTATTTTTTGTCCTCGTTCATATCATATTCTCTTCTACAGACTCCTCCACTTCCGAATTCGTTAAGTAACAAGTGTGAGAACCGCCATTTTCAAACGCAGACCTTGCATTGCTATGTGAGTCGACTAGCGGAGGTAAAAACCTATTGACAATGTTGAGTAATGCACTTGAAAGAGTAAGGAAATTGACTAATTACACATAGTTAGGATAAATTGTTGTTGTTGTTGTTTTTTCATTGTTCTATTCTATAAAATCGCTCGGTTTTACTATCGGTGATCTTGAATATCCCTCGTTCATTGCGATGTATTTTGCTACTGTTTTAGATTATGGTGTTCAGATTTGCTTAGAAAAAAAAAAATACTAGTGATGATTTTTATGCTGCGTTGATTGGCAATAAGCAATTGTTTCAAATAAGTTTCGTCAAGTTAACACGAAGTTTATGTTTAAACCCCTTCGTATAGATGTGCCTGTGTGTATGTAATGGTGTGTGTGTGTGTGTGTAGGTGTGGTAAGATATACACTCGGGGGGGTGTGTTGGGAGCGGTGGTCGGAGACTATGGGGGAGGGGTATGAGAAGAGGTGTATTAAAAACCGCATTACCGGCAAAGTTTTGTCGCAATGTTTTTGTGTGTTGTGTGTTGTGTTACCTCCCCCGCAACTGCGTCATGTTGTGTGTTTCACCTAAGTGTCGTGTGTGTGGTGTGTGTGTTGATCCGAGAGTTGAGCGATGTGGTGTGTGTGCGTGTTTGGAAGCGATCATGGGCGCTTATATATGCATATATGTGTTGACAAGATCTTTCGATCGTACCTTCGCAGAAAGTCACGGAACCATCTCCTCACCACTTTGTCTGTGCACCCCGTGTATCCGAGGCAGCGACAGTAATGGGTGCCCGAAAGACGCCATAACGTTGAGTGATAAGGAAGTCACGGAAACCTCGAAAAAAATTTGTCAGGGATATAATCTATGAGCGAGTTCCCTTGCGTGCTTTGCTGATGCGAAGAGTTTATAGAGAAAAGGACACCTTGAAATGGGATAGATTTCAGGGGGGGATTGGCGGTTACGTCTAAATCGCCTGGCCGTGGATGGGGATGGCGCTCGCGGTTATTAGATGTGGGTGATTGTACTTATGACCTTATGGGTAGAAAACGGTGCATAAGAGTTCGATATATATATAGGTTGCAGGTTATTATATATATATATTAATAGTATATATAAGTATACCTGCTCTTATATATATAAACTATATATATCATATGAGACTGTATTTCGCGCATTTATTTATTTCTAGTAACATTATATATATGGTATATACGCATATGTTATATACCCCTTAGTACATATATATATCATTATATATGTATATATACTACATATATATAAAATATTATATGCGAGTGATATTATGACTCGACTAGTAACCTTAAATATATATATATATACTTATAATATGTATAGATATACATATATATATGTATATATATATGTATATAATAAACATATATATATTCTTACTTATATATATATTATATAAATATTTAAATATATGTATATAATAATAACTCATATATTATTACATATATATGTATTATATACATATATATAAATAAGTATATATATAAATATCATATATATAAGCATTTATACGTATATGTATATATATACATATATATATATATATATATATTATTATATATATATTCTAATTTATATAGATGTGTCTATGATATCATTACCTCTATAACTATCTCTATAATATCTCTAAATTAAATATATATTATATATATCTAGACATGTATATATGTATATATGTACTTATATCCCTATACATATATATATATACATATACTACACACACATACATACACACACACACAACACACAACCACATACACACACACACACCACCACACACACATATATATAACTTATACGATATATATATATGAGAGGAGAGGAGAGAGCTTACGGGCCGGCCCGAGTCGCGAGACCGAGTACCCGCCCGAGAGAGGAGGAGGATGACCGAGCAAGGAGAGAGAACGCGGAAGAACGACGCCGCTTGAGAGAGAGACGAGACTACTCTAGAGAGAGGAACCGGAAAAGCTCAAGAGCTCACGTAGACGAGATGACGCTGATGACGTAGAGAGATAGCGACTTAGAGATCCGAGAGAGAGAGAGGGACGAGCAGAAGACAAAGAGTGAGAGATGGATAGGTAGATAGGATAGATATATAGATATATCATCGCTATATATATATATAATATAAATAATATATGTATTATATGATATATATAATATATATCATATATCTATATATATATCTTATATGTATCTACGTATCCCCTATATTATATAGCGTATCATTATATAATATATATACATATATATAACTCACACTCGCTAATATATAGATATATATATATACTACTATATAATACTTATATATTAATATATCTATATATGTATATACGCATTTTATATATATATATATATATATATATATACTACTATATAATATATGCATGTATATATGTAACATATATATGTGCTGTATGCTATATATATAGATATAGAGTATAGGATATAGATATGTATGTATCTCTCTCTCTATACTCTCTCTCTCTATCTCTATATATATAGATACTATATATATACTATATTACGTATATATATATATATATTGCTGTGTGGCGCTGTGTGTTGTGTGTGTGTGTGGCTGTGTGTGTGTGTGTGATGTGTGTGTGTGTGTGTGGGTGTGTGTATACATATATAATCATATATATATAGATTAATATATATATTCTATATATATATATATAATATATATCAGCAGAGCTATATACATGCATAATATGGTATAATATTATATATAATTATTCTATATATACCTATATATATAATTATATATATATAT
>NW_028236240.1:0-5000 GCF_977035675.1 Penaeus japonicus | reverse complement strand
AAAGAGTCATCACTTTTATCAACAATTCTCTTATAATCCTGATGACAAGCAATCCAACCAACTAATTAACCAAGAAAACAGCAAATGGAGAATTGAATTATAAACACATTGAATATACCCCACCCCCCTTATCATGATGATCGTAATATAGAGGGGGAGGGCGGGGAGTTCAGCTGATTATAGGGGGTGGGTACAGCTGATTATAAGAGGGGGGGGGGATACCGGTGATTATAGGTGGGGTGCGGGGGTACAGCTGATTATAGGGGGGAGGGATACCGGTGATTATAGGTGGGGTGCGGGGGTACAGCTGATTATAGGGGGGAGGGATACAGGTGAATATAGGTGGGGTGCGGGGGTACAGCTGATTATAGGGGGAGAGGGCAGGGGGTACTGCTGATTATAGGGGGGAGGGATACAGGTGAATATAGGTGGGGTGCGGGGGTACAGCTGATTATAGGGGGGAGGGATACCGGTGATTATAGGTGGGGTGCGGGGGTACAGCTGATTATAGGGGGAGAGGGCAGGGGGTACTGCTGATTATAGGGGGGAGGGATACAGGTGAATATAGGTGGGGTGCGGGGGTACAGCTGATTATAGGGGGAGAGGGCAGGGGGTACAGCTGATTATAGGGGGGAGGGATACCGGTGATTATAGGTGGGGTGCGGGGGTACAGCTGATTATAGGGGGAGAGGGCAGGGGGTACAGCTGATTATAGGGGGAGAGGGCAGGGGGTACAGCTGATTATAGGGGGGAGGGATACAGGTGAATATAGGTGGGGTGCGGGGGTACAGCTGATTATAGGGGGAGAGGGCAGGGGGTACTGCTGATTATAGGGGGGAGGGATACAGGTGAATATAGGTGGGGTGCGGGGGTACAGCTGATTATAGGGGGGAGGGATACAGGTGAATATAGGTGGGGTGCGGGGGTACAGCTGATTATAGGGGGGAGGGATACAGGTGAATATAGGTGGGGTGCGGGGGAACAGCAGATTCTAGGGGGGAGGGAGACAGGTGATATAGGTGGGGTGCGGGGGTACAGTGATTATAGGGGGGAGGGATACAGGTGAATATAGGTGGGGTGCGGGGGTACAGCTGATTATAGGGGGAGAGGGCAGGGGGTACAGCTGATTATAGGGGGGAGGGATACAGGTGAATATAGGTGGGGTGCAGGGGTACAGCTGATTATAGGGGGGAGGGATACAGGTGAATATAGGTGGGGTGCGGGGGTACAGCTGATTATAGGGGGAGGGATACAGGTGAGAGCGGGGGTACAGCTGATTATAGGGGGAGCAGGTGCGGGGGTACAGCTGATTATAGGGGGGAGGGATACAGGTGAATATAGGTGGGGGCAGGGTACAGCTGATTATAGGGGGGGATACAGGTGAATATAGGTGGGGTGCAGGGGTACAGCTGATTATAGGGGAGGGATACAGGTGAATATAGGTGGGGGGGGGGGTACAGCTGATTATAGGGGGAGAGGGCAGGGGGTACAGCTGATTATAGGGGGGAGGGATACCGGTGATTATAGGTGGGGTGCGGGGGTACAGCTGATTATAGGGGGGAGGGATACAGGTGAATATAGGTGGGGTGCGGGGGTACAGCTGATTATAGGGGGGAGGGATACAGGTGAATATAGGTGGGGTGCGGGGGTACAGCTGGTTATAGGGGGATAGGTCAGGGGGTACTGCTGATTATAGGGGGGAGGGATACAGGTTGAATATAGGTGGGGGGATGCGGGGTACAGCTGATTATAGGGGGAGAGGGCAGGGGGTACAGTGATTATAGGGGAGGGATACAGGTGAATATAGGTGGGGTGCGGGGGTACAGCTGATTATAGGGGGAGAGGGCAGGGGGTACAGCTGATTATAGGGGGGAGGGATACAGGTGATTATAGGTGGGGTGCGGGGGTACAGCTGATTATAGGGGGGAGGGATACAGGTGATTATAGGTGGGGTGCGGGGGTACAGCTGATTATAGGGGGGGAGGGCAGGGGGTACAGCTGATTATAGGGGGGAGGGATACAGGTGAATATAGGTGGGGTGCGAGGGTACAGCTGATTATAGGGGGAGAGGGCAGGGGGTACTGCTGATTATAGGGGGGAGGGATACAGGTGAATATAGGTGGGGTGCGGGGGTACAGCTGATTATAGGGGGAGGGATACAGGTGAATATAGGTGGGGTGCAGGGGTACAGCTGATTATAGGGGGGAGGGATACAGGTGAATATAGGTGGGGTGCGGGGGTACAGCTGATTATAGGGGGGAGGGATACAGGTGAATATAGGTGGGGTGCGGGGGTACAGCTGATTATAGGGGGAGAGGGCAGGGGGTACAGCTGATTATAGGGGGGAGGGATACAGGTGAATATAGGTGGGGTGCGGGGGTACAGCTGATTATAGGGGGAGAGGGCAGGGGGTACAGCTGATTATAGGGGGGAGGGATACAGGTGAATATAGGTGGGGTGCGGGGGGTACAGCTGATTATAGGGGGAGAGGGCAGGGGGTACAGCTGATTATAGGGGGGAGGGATACAGGTGAATATAGGTGGGGTGCGAGGGTACAGCTGATTATAGGGGGGTGGGTACAGGTGATGATAGGTGGGGTGCGGGGGTACAGCTGATTATAGGGGGAGAGGGCAGGGGGTACAGCTGATTATAGGGGGGAGGGATACCGGTGATTATAGGTGGGGTGCGGGGGTACAGCTGATTATAGGGGGGAGGGATACCGGTGATTATAGGTGGGGTGCGGGGGTACAGCTGATTATAGGGGGAGAGGGCAGGGGGTACAGCTGATTATAGGGGGGAGGGATACAGGTGAATATAGGTGGGGTGCGGGGGTACAGCTGATTATAGGGGGGAGGGATACAGCTGAATAGGGGGGTGTGCGGGGGTACAGTGATATAGGGGGAGAGGGCAGGGGGTACAGCTGATTATAGGGGGAGAGGGCAGGGGGTACAGCTGATTATAGGGGGGAGGGATACAGGTGAATATAGGTGGGGTGCGGGGGTACAGCTGATTATAGGGGGAGAGGGCAGGGGGTACAGCTGATTATAGGGGGGAGGGATACCGGTGATTATAGGTGGGGTGCGGGGGTACAGCTGATTATAGGGGGGAGGGATACAGGTGAATATAGGTGGGGTGCGGGGGTACAGCTGATTATAGGGGGGAGGGATACCGGTGATTATAGGTGGGGTGCGGGGGTACAGCTGATTATAGGGGGAGAGGGCAGGGGGTACTGCTGATTATAGGGGGAAGTACAGCTGATTAAAGGGTGGGAAAGGGGGTACAGCTGATTAAAGGGTAGGGAGGGCGGGGGTACAGCTGATTGTGGGCAGCGAGTCCATACAGTTGGATGGTTGAGGGATGGATGTAACCTTTGACCTCTAACTAATGTTACGGGGAATCGAAGACCCTATGAAATGGGTCAAAAGGCATGTCTTCTGTTCATTTCATAGACTGACCCTGTCCTGACTTTCCAGTCGCGACCTCCCCACCTATCCACACTTATGACCTTATATCCCATGCACTCTGTGATGTCTGACCTTAACATAAATTACCTTACTTATCCTCGAACCTTGGCACTCCTTTCTCTATCTCTCTCTTATCTATCTCTCTAATCTATTTTATCTAATCTATTCATCCATTTAAATTATCTAATCTATAAGCAATCAAAAGAATTTATCTAAGCCTCCAAAAGGGGTGGTGGGGGGGAGGGGGGGTTATCAGCCGGGGGTTATCGCCGCGTAATGTAAGACACGTGCCTTTCCGTGCCCCCCCCCCCCTCCCTCCGCAGTTCCACCACTGGCTAATAAGACTAATAACAAATATCAATTGCAACTCTCAATTGCATTATCACAATTTTCGTTACCGTTACAAGTATTATTAATTTTACAATGTAAAATGTACGAGGTGTTTATATCAATATGAAAAAAGAATTCCTCTGTAACTTGAGATTCACGTTGTCAATTCTTCAGCTTCATGTATTTTTTGAAACGTTCGTTTTCTCTTATTACCTTCGTTATCATCACTGTTATCATTGACATTATCGCTGCCGTTGTTAATGATGTTGATATGAATATTATAGTTATTATTACTATTATTATTAATGTTGTTGTTCTTATCGTTCGTCATTATCATTAACATTATTACTGTCAATATTTTTACTATTATCATTATTACTATCATCATTATTATTATCATTGTTACTACTATCATTATCATCTCGTCATCATTACTATTGTTATTATCATTATCATCATAATCATTATAGTTATCATTAACTTAATTTCCTTTCTTCTTTTCGCAAAGTAACAGGCTTGTCATATATATATATATATATATATATATATATATATATATATATATATATATATTTATGTATATATATGTGTGTGTGTGTGTGTGTGTGTGTTTGTATGCATATTCTTCTTCTTCTTCTTCTTCTCCTCCTCCTCCTCCTCCTCCTTCTTCTTCTTCTTCTCCATCTTCTTCTTCTTCTTCTTCTTTTAAACTGCACCCGATATCTTTTATCAAATATATGAATATCCGTTTATGAGCCTTTTCTTTTACTCTATTATACTTCATTACTCTACTACCATTTTCCTTTTCCTTTTACACGTTTGATAACGAGTCAGGATGGCCGAGCGGTCCAAGGCGCTGCGTTCAGGTCGCAGTCCGGTCTTCCGGGCGTGGGTTCGAATCCCACTTCTGACATGAACTTTTAGAAGGACAGTCAGGGAAACAGTCATCTCAGTGTAAGGAAAAGCTGATTTCCTTCCTGCCAACGCCCATCGTTAGGAGCTATCGGTTGCCATGCTGTCTAATGCTTCTCTCATTACCAACCATTTATATTGCTCAGTACCCAGCATAAGTGTTTTTACTTCACTTATATTTTCAATGTTGACATATTAATTTTGCCATGAGGAAGGACCACAGAAAATGTAATAATAATCAATAATTTTATTAAGAATTACATATGTTTCTCCGTGTATTCTAATGATGATGTT
>NW_028236239.1:0-5293 GCF_977035675.1 Penaeus japonicus | reverse complement strand
ATATTTATATATATATATATATAATATATATATATATATAATATATATATATATATATATTTATATATATGTATGTATTTTATATGTGTATATCTATTTATGAATATATATATATACATATATACCATATTTATAAATCTATATATATATATATATATATCTTATTATATATAATATAACATATTATTGTATATATATGTATATATATATATATATATATATCTTTATATATGCATATGTACAAAGTGTGCTTGTGTTGTGCCTTATTTGTTCTAAATATGTTTATTTTTTTTTTATTCACATACCACACACTCCCCAACCAACACACTCACACACACACACTCACACAAACACACACACACACACGCACACACACACATACATATATTATATATATGTATATATATATAAATATTATATATAAAATATGTAAGTATAAATGATGTATACATATATATATTTATATATATAAAAATATATATAATATATATAACATGCCATATATATCTATCTATATATATTTACACAACACACACACACACTCACACGCGCCGAACGGTGTATATCTATCTACTATTTTTGTATGTTGTGTGTGTATACTGAATAGTATACTTTGCATTATATAAATAAAAACATTATTACATAAAACATTTTAATCTTGAAAAAAACTTACTTTTAAAATTTTATCGGGAATCCCAACGTAAAATTTCCAACCAAAACCAAGGGTCCGTTTCCCCCACATTTACTAAAAAAAAGGGGTAAGGCGCCACCGAAGGGCCAGGCTAAAACCCCAGATTACCCCGGCTTAGAAACCCCAAGGGAACTCAGCAGGGGCTCCATGTCTCAAAAACCCGGCCAAAAATTGTTTTTGGATGAAAAAAATCCCCCTTTTTTAAATAAAACATATTTTAAAAAAAGCCGTATTTCAAAAATGATAAAATTTTGTCTTCATATATTTATCTACAGCGGGTAAAATTCAAAAGCCCCAAAGAAAAGACAAAAATTTAAAGGAAAAATTTGGGAATATATTTCAAAAAAAAAAATTAAAACATAAATTTGGGAAAAAAAACACCTACTGCAAATCACTCTTTTGCATGGGTTAAAACATACAAACCACATCAACATATTTATCACCACCCAAATTAAAAACCCCTTAATAACACATCTCCCCTCCCCGGGGAAAAAAATTAAACCCCTTTTTTCGACAGAATTTAAAACCCTTTAATATAATGAAAAAAAATTATTTCAAGGGGACTACCCCCCTTCCCAGATCAATAAATACGCAGCCACTTTTTAAACCCGGGTACAATTTCATCATCCCAAAAATCCCCCCCCTTTAAAAATGTTGAAATAAAAGAATACCAATAAAACCCTTATTCTTATATCCTTACGGGTTTTCCCAATATTTTTAAATTAAATAAAAAAAAAAAAAAAATATAATACTAAATATTATATTTTATATAATATATAATAATTTTATTATTATTTTATTATAATATATATATATATATATTTTATATATTATATATATATATAAATAAAATATATACCGAAAAAGAAAAAAAAAAAAGGGGTTTAGAAAAACCAGGAAAATAATCGTTTTGTTTTTTTCCTTTCCTTTGGGAATTTCAAAACAAAATTGTTTTTGGGGGTTTCTTTTCCCACAATATCGGGGGTTCCCAAATACAATATTTTGAAAAAATAAAATTCGATAACCAAAATATCAAATAAATTTTTTTAAATTTTTTTACTCTCCTTTTTGGGCAAAAACTTTCCCATAATTCGCTATACCCCCCTATCTGTCGAAACTTTCCCTTTATTCCTATTTTTATTTCAATTTTCCGGGTTCTTGATTTTTCGATACTAAATTTTTTAAACCTCGTTTTTTCGCCCCTCCTAACTTCTTTTTTAAATTTCCCTCGTTTCATTTGTTTTTTTTCAATTTTTCATTTCATAAATAAACCATTCATTTTCCTTTTTGATTTTTTATAAATAAAAACAAAAATTTTTAAGTAAACATATAAATAATATTTACTTTCTGTGTTTTATAGAAATTTTTGGGTTATACACACACAAACAAAACACACAACATACACACACACACACATACACACACCACACACACACAAACAAACCACCCCAAACACCCCACAAAATTTATATAATATTTTTAAAATTTTTTTTATAATATATATATATATATAAATATATTAATTTTAACATATAAAATAAATATAATATATATAATAATTTATTATAAATATATATATATATATAATTTTATCATCCTATACAAAACATACATTCATATCATATACAAATATACTATCATTTTTGGATTATGTTATATAAAAATTTTATATATATATATATAAAAAAAATAAAATTTTTTTTTTATTTCATAATATATTATAAAATTATATAATATAATATATATATATATTATAAAATATATAATATTTTGTGTGTGTTGTGTTTTTTGGTTGTGTTATTTTATTATATATATATATAATAATATAAAAATAATAATATATATTTATATATATATATATATAAATTTTATGTATTACATATTAAATATATTATATACATATAAAAATTAAAATATATATATATATAAAATATATAAAAAAATTTTATATTAATTATAATATTTTTTATAAAATTTTAAATTTTCTTAAAAATTTTACATTGAAAAAAAATAAAATATTTTAAATTTTATAAATATATAAATATATACAAATATATTTTATTTTATATATAAAAAAAAAAAACCCAAATTTTTAACATATAATAATATATATATTTATTTATTTAATAAATAAAAAATATTTTAAAAATTAAAATTTATATTTATAAATTTATATATTATATTTTTTAAAAAATTCCAATTTTTTTTCAATATAAAATTAAATAAAAAAAATATATATAAAAAAAAAAATATATATATTAAAATTATATTTAAAAATATATATATATTTATTTAAAAATATAAAAATATTTTAAAAAAAAAATAAAAAAACTATTTAAATATATTTTTCATTAAAATATATATTTATTATTTAATATAAAATTTAATATTATATATTATATTTTATTATAAAAAAAAAAAAAAAAATATTAATTTATAAAATATATAAAATATTATAAAAAATATAAAAAAATTTATATATTAAAAAAATTTTATATAAAAATGTAAAAAAAAAATTTTTTGGTGTTTTTTTTTGTGTGTGTTTTTTTTAAAATTTATATAATATCTATAAAAATTTATTATATATATATATATATATATAATTTATAATTTTAAAATATATATATAATTTAAAAAAATATTATATGTATATATATTTAATAATAATATATATATAAAAAATATAAATATATTAAATTTTAAAAAAAAAATATATATATTATATATAATATATATAATAATATATATAAAATATTAAAATAATATAATATATATAAATATATAATATTTTTTTTGGGGTTTTTTTTTTTTTTCGTTTTGGATTTTTTTTTCTATTTTTATATTTTTTATATATATATATGTATATTATTTTAAAATATTTTTATATAATATATATATAAAATTTTAAATATATATATTTATATATATATATATAATATTATTTTATATATATACATATAAAATATTTTTTATAAAAATATTATTTATATAATATTTATAAAATATTATATTTATATATATCTTTTTAAAACTTTATATTAAAAATATATATATTTTTTTATATATATATATTTATTAAAATATAAAAATTTATAATATTAATATATATATAATTTTATATATATAATTTATATATTTATAAATTTATTTTTATATATTTTAATATATGTATAAATAAATATATTTATATATATAATATATTATGTTTTATATATGTATATTTATTTTTTAATTATTTATATATATTATTATTTATTTTATTTTATAAAATTTTAATATATATAAAAATATATCTATATATAAAAATTTAATTATATTTAAATTTTTATATTATATATATATTTTAAACATTGATATATAATATTTATATTTTGTAATTTTTTTTAATATATATATATAAAATTATATATATAAAAATATATATATATATCTTATATATATAATTATTTTTATATTTTTAAATTATATATTTATATATTTATTTTTAAAAAAAAAACTTTTTTTTAAAAATATATTTTTAAATTATCTAAATTTTATTTTATATATTATATATATATATTTATATTATATATACTTATATATTTAATAATTTTTTATATATATATAATTATATATATATATATTATTTTATAATCATTATTTTATATCTATATAATATATATATATATAAAAGTGTGGGTTTTTGGGGGGTTTTTTTTTTTTTTAAATTTTTTAATTATATATATAATATAATTAAATTTATATATATATATATATATATATATAAAAATATATATATATATATATATTTTTTGTGTGTTTTTTTTTTAATTTTTTTTTTATTTTTTTATTTTTATATTTTTATTTATATATTTTTATTTTAAAATTATATATATTAATTTTATATTTATTTTATAAATAATTCATAAAAATACATATATTTATATTTATATTTTTTAATATATTTTATATATATATAAAAATCCCCATTTTTTAAATTATAAAAAATATAAAAATGTTTTATGTATATTATATTATATTATATATATATATATTTAAAATATATATATAAAATATATATTATAATCAAATTTATTTATTATATATTATATATATTTATTTTATTTAATAAAAATTTTTACTTTTAATATATATTTATATATGAAATATATAAATTATTTTATATTTTATATTTTTATATTTTTATGTATTTTATGTATATATATTTTTATATATTATTATTATTTTAATATTTTTTATTTTTTAATTTATATTAAAAAATTTTTAATATATTATATATAAAATATATATAAAAATTAATATTTTATTTTATAAAAATATTAGATTTTATTTTAATATATATATTATATTTTTTTTATATATATATATTTATATATTTAATATATATATACTATATATGTATTTTTTATATATATATTAATTTTTAAATATATTATATTTATATAAAATTATATATATAAAATATATAAAATATATTTATATATTTTTATATAATATATTTATAAATATAAATTTTTTTTAAAAAGGAATATGGAAAATTAAAAATATATTTTTTTAAAATTATATAAAATATTATATATTTTTATTAATATATATAAATAT
>NW_028236238.1:17500-32230 GCF_977035675.1 Penaeus japonicus | reverse complement strand
TCTACTTGTCGAAAAATCTGTCCTCCCTGTCTTTCTGTCTTCTAATCTTTCTATCTCTCTTGTCTATATCTCTAACCTTCCGTATCTATATTTTCCCCTTGCCCTCTACACTATCCTTCATATCTCTCTATTCATATCCCTCTTTCTTCCTATCTCTAGCTTTTTTTTTATGTATCTGACTCTTCCTTCTTATTCCTCTCTATTTCCTATCCCTCCTCGTTCGATCTATCTTTTCTGTATACCTCTATATTTACACACACAGCCATATAACTACCTTCCTCTTTCCTCCTCTTGTTTTTCTCTTTTTCCCTTTACGTCCCATTCCTCCTCCTCTTCTCCGTGGCCTTCTCTATTACCCATTTTTCTTTTCCCTTCAACAAAACTTTCCATTCCTTTTTTTTCCCCTCTCCTCCCCCCTTAATTTTCCCCTCGTCTTTATCTCCTACTTTTTTTTTTTTTTTTTTTTTTTTCTTTTTTTTTTTCTTTTTTTTTTATTTTTTTTTTTTTTTTTCCCTTCTCCCCCTCCTCTTACTCCCCTCTCACCGTATTCACCGTCCTCCCCTCGTCATTATCTTCTTCCTCTTAGTTTTTCTTTTTTTATTTTGTTTTCCTTTTTTTCTTTTTTCCTTTTTCTTTTTTTTTTTTTTTTTTTCTTTTTTCCCTTCTCCACCTCCTCTTTCTCTTCTCCACTCCTCTCCACCCCCATCCCTCCTTATCCTTCCTCCTCCTCGCTCCTCCTTCCCATCTGTAAGGCACTGATACTGATATTATGTGACCACAAGACATTGATCATATATGTCTACTTAATTCAATGCAATATCGATGGCAGTGTGTTTTGACCTGACGCTTCCTGTCTCCTGTGTTCGTTTTCTCACCCCCGCCTCGGAACACTAGTTTTTTCTTCCAAGGCAAGCTGTTTTGTATAACGGAAGGCCCGAGGCGTAAGAAAGTGACTAAAATGGTAGCTTAAGGACATCGTAAGGATTTATACACAGAGAGACAGATCAGGACAGAGAGGTTCAGAAAACCCACAGACAGACTAGAGCGAAACCGCACGGGTAATTAACAGTCACAACAATAAAGACCATGGCACGTGAACGTCTTGTCTCTTATTCCTTCCACCGGATCACAACCAGGGCATCGAGTGGTTATAACAACTGCTCTCAGTGGTGGGTTGTAACTGTGGGCCCAGCAAGCTGGTTATAACTAGTGTCAGCTGATGGTTTACTTTCTACCTTATCTGCCTCTTCCTTCGCTTTCTCTTCTCATCCCCTTCCTCCTTCCCCTCCTCTTTTCTTTCCCCTTCCTCCTTGCCCTCCCCTCCCCCTTCTCCTCCTTTGCTTCCCCTTCCTCCTCCCTGCCCGACTTTCCCTTCTCCTTCCTTTCTCCCCTTCCCTCCCCCCCTTCTCTTCCTCTTTCCCTTCTCTCTTTCCTCCTGTCTTTCCCACCCCTCCCTCCCCCCATTTTTTCTTTCTTTTTTTTCTTTTTTTCCCTCTCCTTCTTCTCCTACTTCTCCCCTCCCTTCTTTTCCCTCCTTCTTTCTCTGTCTCCCCCCCTCCCCTTCTTTTTTTCTTCCTTTTTTTTTTCTTTTTTTTTTTGTTTTTTTTCCGTCTCCTTCCCTTCCTTTGCCTCCCTCCCTCCCCATCCCTCGGCCTATTATCTTCCCTGAGCCTTCTTCCTCCCTCTTTCCCTTCCCCCCCCCCCTTCCTCCTTCCCTTCCCCTTTGGCGGGTGACGCCCCTCCCCCTTATCTTCTTCTATCCCTTCTCCTTCCCTTCCTCCTTCCCCCCCCCCCCCCCTCCCTTTCCCCTTCCTCCTCCCTTTCCTCACCCCCCCCCCCCCCCCTCCCCCCCCACCCCCCCCCCCCCTCCCTCTTTCCCTTCTCCTTCCTTTCCTCCTTCCCATTCCCTTCCCCCTTATTCGGGTGTCTTTCCCTTCTCCTTCCCACCCCTCCCTCTCCCCCTTATCTTTCCCTTCTCCTTCCTTTCCCGCTCCCCTTGTCCCCTTCCCATTCCCCTCCCTGCGCCCTTATCTTCCTTTATCCTTCCCTCTCTCCCTTATCTTCCCCTTCCTCCTCCCTCTTTCTCTTCTCCTTCCCCCCCCCCCCCCCCCTATCTTCCCCTTCCTCCTCCCTCTTTCTCTTCTCCTTCCCTTCCTCCTTCCCAACCCCCTCTCCCTTATCTTCCCCTTCCTCCTCCCTCTTTTCCTTCTTCCTTCTCAACCCCCTCCCTCTTATCTTCCTCTTTCCCTTCTCCCTCCCACCCCCCCCCCTTGAAGTTAAATGATCCAGTGAGTCATTTTAGCTCAAAGGTCCAAGCGACGAGAATTTTCCTTTCTCACGCTTTCCACCATATTTTGACAGCATGTATCTTGTGGATAGCCTGGCCCATTGCATGAATGTAACATCCCATACCTTTGGAGATAATACCATAGGATTTACTACACACACACAAACAAACTCACACACTTATACACAAACAAACACACAGATATACACACAAGCAAACACACACTCATACACAAGCAAACACACATACCCATATAAACACACAAGCAAACCCATATAAACACACAAGCAAACACACACACATACACACAAGCAAACACATATACCCATATAAACACACAAGCAAATACACACATACACACAAGCAAACACACATACCCATATTAACACACAAGCAAACACACACACTCACACACGTATACACACAAACAAACACACAGATATACACACAAGCAAACACACACTCATACACAAGCAAACACACATACCCATATAAACACACAAGCAAACACTCAAACATATACACACAAGCTAACACACACACATACACACAAGCAAACACAAACACATACACACATACCCATATAAACACACAAGCAAATACACATACACACAAGCAAACACACACACATACACACAAGCAAACACACACACATACACACAAGCAAACACACACACATACACACAAGCAAACACACACATACACACAAGCAAACACACACACATACACACAAGCAAACACACACACATACACACAAGCAAACACACACACACAAAGTGACAAACAGAGAGAGAGAAAGCGCGCGCGAAAGAGAGAGAGAGAGAGAGAAAGATCACTCATTTTATCATTGTTTGTTCCTGCCACTTAACCAGTGTCAAAGACATAAATAAGAGAGTATATATAAAAAACAAAAAGAAGAAAGAAGTAACGCACATGAGAATACATACAAAGGAGAAGCCATACAGCTGTGAAGTTTGCGAATAGGCCTTTTCATTGAAACGAAATCTAGTAACGCACATGAGAATACATACAAAGGAGAAGCCGTATAGCTGTGAAGTTTGTGAAAAGGCGTTTTCATTGAAATGAATATATACAAAGGAGAAGCCATATAGCTGTGAAGTTTGCGAAAAGGCTTTTACATTGAAATGAAATCTGGTAACGCACATGAGAATACATACAAAGGAGAAGCCGTATAGCTGTGAAGTTTGTGAAAAGGCTATCTCCCATAAACATAGTCTAGTAACTCACATTAGAATACATACAAAGGAAAAGCCATATAGCTGTGAAGTTTCTGAAAAGACTTTTTCATTGAAACGAAATCTGGTAACGCACATGAGAATACATACAAAGGAGAAGCCGTATAGCTGTGAAGTTTGTGAAAAGGCTTTCTCCCATAAACATACTCTAGTAACTCACATTAGAATACATACAAAGGAAAAGCCATATAGCTGTGAAGTTTCTGAAAAGGCTTTTTCATTGAAACGAAATCTGGTAACGCACATGAGAATACATACAAAGGAGAAGCTGTATATCTGTGAAGTTTGTAAAAAGGCTTTCTCCCATAAACATAGTCTAGTAAATCACATTAGAATACATACAAAGGAGAAGCCATATAGCTGTGAAGTTTGCGAAAAGGCCTTTTCATTGAAACGAAATCTAGTAACGCACATGAGAATACATACAAAGGAGAAGCCATATAGCTGTGAAGTTTACGAAAAGGCTTTTACATTGAAATGAAATCTGGTAACGCACATGAGAATACATACAAAGGAGAAGCCGTATAGCTGTGAAGTTTGTGAAAAGGCTTTCTCCCTTAAACATACTCTAGTAACTCACATTAGAATACATACAAAGGAAAAGCCATATACTGTGAAGTTTCTGAAAAGGCTTTTTCATTGAAACGAAATCTGGTGACGCACATGAGAATACATACAAAGGAGAAGCCGTATAGCTGTAAAGTTTGCGAAAAGGCCTTTTCATTGAAACGAAATCTAGTAACGCACATGAGAATACATACAAAGGAGAAGCCGTATAGCTGTTTAGTTTGTGAAAAGGCTTTCTCATTGAAATGAATACATACAAAGGAGAAGCCATATAGCTGTGAAGTTTGCGAAAAGGCTTTTACATTGAAAAGAAATCTGGTAACGCACATGAGAATACATACAAAGGAGAAGCCGTATAGCTGTGAAGTTTGTGAAAAGGCTTTCTCCCATAAACATACTCTAGTAACTCACATTAGAATACATACAAAGGAAAAGCCATATAGCTGTGAAGTTTCTGAAAAGGCTTTTTCATTGAAACGAAATCTGGTAACGCACATGAGAATACATACAAAGGAGAAGCCGTATAGCTGTGAAGTTTGTGAAAAGGCTTTCTCCCATAAACATAGTCTAGTAACTCACATTAGAATACATACAAAGGAAAAGCCATATAGCTGTGAAGTTTCTGAAAAGGCTTTTTCATTGAAACGAAATCTGGTAACGCACATGAGAATACATACAAAGGAGAAGCCGTATAGCTGTGAAGTTTCTGAAAAGGCTTTTTCATTGAAACGAAATCTGGTAACGCACATTAGAATACATACAAAGGAGAAGCCGTATAGCTGTGAAGTTTGTGAAAAGGCTTTCTCCCATAAACATAGTCTAATAAATCACATTAGAATACATACAAAGGAGAAGCCATATAGCTGTGAAGTTTGCGAAAAGGCCTTTTCATTGAAACGAAATCTAGCAACGCACATGAGAATACATACAAAGGAGAAGCCGTATAGCTGTGAAGTTTGTGAAAAGGCTTTTTCATTGAAACGAATACATACAAAGGAGAAGCCATATAGCTGTGAAGTTTGTGAAAAGGCTTTCTCCCATAAACATACTCTAGTAACTCACATTAGAATACATACAAAGGAAAAGCCATATAGCTGTGAAGTTTCTGAAAAGGCTTTTTCATTGAAACGAAATCTGGTAACGCACATGAGAATACATACAAAGGAGAAGCCGTATAGCTGTGAAGTTTGTGAAAAGGCTTTCTCCCATAAACATAGTCTAGTAAATCACATTAGAATACATACAAAGGAGAAGCCATATAGCTGTGAAGTTTGCGAAAAGGCCTTTTCATTGAAACGAAATCTAGTAACGCACATGAGAATACATACAAAGGAGAAGCCGTATAGCTGTGAAGTTTGTGAAAAGGCTTTCTCCCATAAACATAGTCTAGTAACTCACATTAGAATACATACAAAGGAGAAGCCATATAGCTGTGAAGTTTGCGAAAAGGCTTTTTCATTGAAACGAAATCTGGTAACGCACATGAGAATACATACAAAGGAATAGCCGTATAGCTGTGAAGTTTGCAAAAAGACTTTTTCACGGAAACAAGATCTAGTTAGTCACATGAGAGTACATACAAAGGAGAAGCCATATAGCTGTGAAGTTTGCGATAAGGCTTTTTCATGGAAACAAAATCTAATTACTCATATGAGAGTACATGCAAGACAAACCTTTTACAAGCCATGTAGATACCAATGGATTCACTCAGAAAGGAAGTGACTTTTGGCTTAAGCAGCGCATTCATTGCCATTGCTAATAAATAGTTATCCAAATAGGTTATGTTGTTCCCTTGGTGATAATGCTTAAAACTTGATATCAGAATGTTGCCTCTACTAGAGATTTGTGAAGAACCTCTTGACCAGAGAATGCATAAAGCTGTAAATTGGTAGGGAGCTGGTGAGAGACATAAGGCAAGCAACCTTTTTTACATTGCACCTTTAAGAAAAAATATAAAATCTAAGCTTAACAATTCTTTAAAACCTCATATGCAACTTATTATAGAACACCATAATACATGAACTTGAACATGAATTGAGGATTTGTATAATAGAAAAATTCTGATACCAGACACGAGACTTCTCTTCCCTTCACTTATAGCTAAACATACAATCACTAAATATGCCCTACCACATAACATGTGTTTGCTATTCAGTAATTAAATTCCTCAAACAGTAATTAAATTCCTCAAACTAATTTATTTATTTATTTATGTTATTTATTTATTTATTTATTATTTATGTTATATTTATTTATTTATTTATTATTCATGTTATATTCATTTATTTATTATTTATGTTATATTTATTTATTTATGTTATTGTTGATGTCAGATCCATAGCACTGGTCCCTGATGGGGCCAAAGGCAGCCAGTCCGACAGGAAGTTCATTGTTGCCTCAAGGATGTCGGTTCGTAACTGAAAGTCTATCATGTTTTTCTAGTTTATTGTTAAGCACTGGATATATGTCGGTACGGCAGGTTGTTGTGGTTATTTCGCGTGGCGGCGTTACGGCGTGAGGTCAGGAGTCCACTGGTTATTTTTGGTGACCTCCCCATCTTTTAACTTCGAGTATCGTGTTTACCCACTCGACCTGCCGTTTGACCTGCGCTCTTATTGGCTGGCGGTGCTCTCCAATTGACCAATGTGGTGATGTGTCGGGGTGTGATCGCCGTCTGCTACAAGGAGATAGTAGACAATGAAAGCAACAAACAAAATGATATTTCTCTAAAAAAGCAGAAGTAGCTACCTCCTCAACGAACAGGATGAGAAGATTCATGAAGAAGAAGAACAAGAAATCCTGTTCAGAAATTCCTGGAGAAATTGTTTCCGAATTACTGAAGAAGAAGAAGAAAAGTTTGACAGTGATTTCGAGGAGACCATCATAGAGGAAATAGGAAGGCACATCCACCTCCTATATCCAGAAGCTGCTTCTGACTTCACTAGACTGGATCCCACAGATCCACTAATGACCAAGATCAACCCCACAGATGTCAAAAGAACTATTCAGAGTTTCAAGAATAGAACTGCTCCAGGCAAAAGCAGGATCAACAAAACAATCCTGCAGAATCTTCCAAACAAGATGTTGCTGAGACTGGCAAACATATATAATGCCTCTCTCACTGCTGGCTACTTCCCTGACCACTTCAAGGAAGCAAGAGTCAGGATGATTCCAAAAGCCGGGAAAAATCCAAGAAAAGTGGAGAATTACAGACCAATATCTCTGCTGGAAGTCCCAGGCAAAGTCTTTGAAAATATATTGAACATAAGATTGCGAAATCACCTGGAGATTAACGATCTGCAAAATCCCAGGCAACATGGCTTCAGACCAGGCAGAGGAACATCAACAGCCATTGCAATCATATATGAAGAAATCGCCAATGCCATGAGTGAAAGGAACCAAGTCAATGTGGTTCTGAGAGATGTGGCCAAAGCCTTCGACAAAGTTTGGCACACAGGCCTGAAACTTAAGATCATCAGGCTGAACCTCCCGACGTCCTTGACGAAGCTATTGTGTGACTTTGTTGAAAGTCGAAGCGCAAGAATAGTCGTCGGCAACACAGTCGGCGAAGCAATTCCCCTCATGAGTGGAGTTCCACAGGGAAGCTGCCTCTCACCGACACTGTTCACAATCTATACAGCAGACCTGCCTGAACCATCACATGGCAGCAACCACTATATGTATGCCGACGACATCACTCAGATAATCAAGTACGAAGGGAGATCGATCGAGATGATGGCACTCAGAACTGCCAGAGCCATAGAGACCATCAATCGGTACAAAAGACAGTGGAAGATCTCAACCAACATGAGCAAATTCCAAGTCATTCCTGTAGCCAAGTTCAAGACAGCAGATCTGATAGTAGACGAGGAAGCAGTGGACTACTGTGACAAAGGAAAGATACTAGGGCTAACAATTAGCAGAAGAGGAATTGTCCCTCACATAAATGAAAGAGCAACCAAAGCTAAACATCAGCTGAACAAGATCAGAAGGTTCCAGACACTGAGTACTGAAACCAAGCTCTACATTTATAAAGCCCTAGTGCGGCCCATCATGGAATACCCGCCAGTGCCTACTCACACCATTTCCAGAAGGCAGGTGATGAAGCTACAGACTATTCAGAACCAGGCAGGCAAATGGATTCTGAATATTCGCTTTCCTGAAGTAGTCACTGCACGAGAGATCCATGAAAGACTAAGGATCGAGGCGATCAACAAGAGACTCCACCATCAAGCAAGAAGAAGATGGACAAGAATCCAAGATGAGGATGAGGAGCTCTACAATCGCCTCAACGTTCGTCCAGAAGGCACACATGCCTGGTGGCCCAAAAGCCTCAGCAGAATCAATGGCATTGAAGAAGTTGAGGCCATATTCACGGCATCAGGTACAGGAGACCGATGATCAAGTAAGGAGGCAACCATGAAGAGGAGAACCTAAAAGAAGAAAGAAGAAGTAAATCTCAAGAGGACCTGCACGTTTAAGCTCAAGAATGAAGTTTTTTTAAACACCTTTTAATCCAGACTACAAGCTAACCCACAGGGCTCCACTTCAACGTCAAGCACGGCACATCATGCATAGCAGTGAGAGGTGACGTGCGAGGTCGGCGAAGTGCAGCGTGGGCAGAGCTGAAGAATTTTAAAACCAAAAAAAAAAAAAAAAAAAAAAAAAAAAAAAATCCTTAAAAAATAGCCTGCTAGGTGTTCTGGTTTCTGGCTGCCTCCCGAGGGGTTGACCCGGGGCTTTGTTCAGCTACTAAGGGCGCACATGCAAGCTATTCTCTGACTTCTTTCTCTTGGTCTTACAACTTATCTTTTCTCCTTTCTCCACCTTTCTCAGCTTTCCTTCTATCACTTTATCTCCAGCAAATTTCATTTCCACTATCCCTCCAGCTCCCTTCTTCACTTCCTCTTCACTTTACACACTTCCATTATTCACTTCAACTTCCTTCTCCTCAAGACCAACTCCAATAAAAAGCTAATACTCTCTTCACTCTACTTAACTTTCTAACTCTCACTTTATCTCCTCCCAAGTTTCTTTTCACTATCTCTCCAGCTCCTTTCACCACTTCCTCTTCCGCTTTATCACGCTTCAAAAAAAAAAATAATAATAATTAAAAAATAAAAAATAATAATTAACATCTTTTTTGTTTTTTACTAACTCAATTTAACTAACTAATAATAAATAATAAAGAATCCTTATCCCTCATCCCAACCCAAGTTCCAGACCCCTTCCTCCCAACCCTCTTCAACTTACTCACCCCCACAGATAAGAAGAAGAATCAATCAATCAACAATCAACAAGACTTTTCCCCTTCCGACCCGGCAGGCCTCCCGGAAGGTTTTGAGTGGACATGACACTTCAATAACTTAAAAAGTCAGACAGGGAGTTTCGTCCTCCCACTACTTTAACTACGACTTTCCTTCATTTTCCTGACTGTTTTTCTTCACCTCAACTCTTCGTCTAACTTAACTGTCCCCTTCCACTTCGGTGGGAGTTCTAGTTTCCTTTTCCAGACCTATATGAGGTTGCACAACAAACGAACTTAAACACAAACTTACCTGAAAACTCAAGGAGATGCTAGCTGGGATGACCTCCTCCCGAAACTCATCCCCCGAAGAAGACCTGGAAATAAAGGAAATAAAAAGCTATCAATACACGGAATATGTGAACACGGGCACATATGTGTGCACATGTGGTTTAAAAAAAAGAAAAAAGAAAAAAAGGTGAAGGTGAAACCTCAGTTATAATTAAAAATGTCAATACATATAAAAAAATATATATGTAATCGTGGGTATATGTTCAAGATACATATGCGCACATATGTATATGTGTACATATTTAGGTATGACGGCACAAATATGTCAATATCTGCGTAAGTGCTGAGGCACACATAAGAGAGAGAGAAAAAAAAGGAAAGGAAAGGTAAAAGGTGAAGGTAAAACATGGGCATCTTAAATGCTACTCTACTTGCGGAAAAAAAAAAAAAGGTGAAGGTTAAACATGGGCATTTGAAATTTTATTCTATTTATATACATAGAAAAACTATGTACAAAAAAGATCAATACTATTTATAAATTACCTGCGCCAGACCGTTACACCCTAGTGGTCCCCCACCTCCACCACGGCGGGTCTTGCCAACCGACAAAAACACGATGAATAGGTCCTAAAAGCAAAATTAACTAAGACGAACAATTGATGACCAGCAAGGGGTTACGCCCCCCACCTGTTATTATCTTCTCCTAGTATTTCTTTTTAGGTAGCTAGCTGCCATCTTAGTTCTTCGTCCGCTTCTTCTTCTTTCGAGAATCTACATTCTCCACTTTCCTTATTGTATTGTACTGTATTGTTGTACAGACCTATATTGATATTCTCATTGGCGGTCAAATTGGATTGGTAACGGTTGGGGGGAGTCTCAACCATGAAACGTAACTCAACACCACTTAGTCTCATTCAGGTCTGGCAAATGCTGCCCCAGATAGAGTCTAGAGGGCAAATTTCAGAAGAAACTTGCACCCCGATTCACTCAGACTCAAGACTCACTCAACTCAGATCAGGAAGGATTACTGATCAGTCACTCAAGACATCAGTCACCACTCGACCTCACCTGAGATAACAGCACCTGCTCCAGCTTACCTGCTCCAGCTGAAGCTATCTAGAAGCCTCCAAGGAAGAAGAAGAAGAATCTACAAGAACTCTTTGAAGGAAGAGTTATAATCTACATTGCTACACTTATAGCAAGAAGAAGAAGAATTACCTGGATTACCTGACCTAATCCCAAGTGGGCACCACTTATGCCAAGGAGTTGACATCTTGAAGGAGTTGGCATACTAAAAAGAGATCCCTTCAGAGTAAGGGTTTTGACACTCGGCTCTCTCGAGCCAAGCACCTCGGTGCTACAAGAGATCCTTGTAGGCACACACCTGTCCCCCCCTGTCCTTTACCACCACTTTCGGCGTTAGGATAACACCGTTTGTTTCCGAAGGCGAACCCTGCGGTTTACCCGGCGAAGGCCGAGGTCTCAAAGGGGTCCCTTAGTTGGGATACTGGAGGAAACACTCGGAGGTTGCCACCTTTGTTAGGCATAGGGAACGGCGGCAGGCCACTCTAACACTCCTGCCAACTCTAGCTAGACACCGTCTACATAGCCAACCTGGTTAGGCTCCTCAGAGATAAGAGGAGGTTGTCAGAGATAGGACTTAATCTGACAACTCAGGCAGGACTTGGACTTTTTGCAGTGGTAGGATCGAGCTATGCGTTGGGAACCATGGCTTCGACCACCAAAATTAAAGTAAACCTCGATGGCATTCCGACTCTGACTCGTAAGCAGGAACTGAACTCTCTGATGTTTGGCAATGGTATCCATTTCCTAAGAATCACTGATGCAAGGAATGGATACATTGTTTTGCCAAAGACCCTAACCGATGCCGATAAAATAATGTCACCAGAATTCCGCCAAAAGCTTAAGAGCTCAGGTTTTGACCCCCAGATGCCTCTTGAAACCAAAGCTAAGATGACTATTGTAGTAAAAAAAGTGGACTCGTACATTACAAGCCACTCTAATGAAGAGATAAAAGAGGAACTGGTAAGACAACTCAGCCTGCAAATCGATGAAGTCTATAAGATGCCACAACATGGAATTGTTAAGATTCGATTCCATGATATACAGACTGCCAAAAAGATTAAAGAACAAGGACTGATTCTATACAACTACAGTATAAACCCGGCCCAGATCGAAGAGGAACGATTCACTCGAGTAATTCAGTGTATGAATTGCTACGAATATGGCCATACAAAGGGTAAATGTACTAGGAAGAATGCTGAAAAATGCAGTGAATGTGGTCAGACCGGACACAGGTTCACGACATGTAAGAACACCACGAAAAAATGCCTAAACTGTGGAGGCGAACACAGGACTCTCTCTGGAAGCTGCCCTGTTAGAAGGAAAGAAATCACAAAGGCAGTAGAAAAGAAGCAAGAGATCCAAGCACAGAAAGAGTCCAGACTAATGAGTGAAGTAGTAAAGAACACTGCAAAGGCTACAGCTAAGGTCGAGAAAACGATCGAAAAGACAGCCAAAGCCACAGCCGAAATTACCAAAACGGCGATTAAAGAGACGCAGCCACCCATCATGCAGCTGCCCAACAACCTGGCTGTCAAGACCCTGATTGCCTTGATGCATGCCCACCTGGTGACGTCACACCACCCACGAAAGGAAATATCAGTGCAGAACAACCAGTGGAATCATTTCAAGCACTCAAAGAAGAAAACTTAATTTTGATTGGTGAAATAGAGACACTGAAGCGAGATATAGAAAAAATGAAAAAGGACTGCCACTGTCGAGAGGCCAGTACTGCCATCAGTGATAAAGAATCCGCGATGACACACGGTGTCATGATACCAATTCCTCCATTAATAGTGGTCAGTGTGAGGGAGCCCTTGCTGATACTGAGGGAAGACAGTGTCAGGAACTACGTGACACGGACCCTGATAAGGCTTCCGGTCCCCCGAATGTCCTCAACACATCAATTGAAGGGATTGAGCTACGAAGCAGAAAAAAGCTAAGAATTAATAGTTTAAATGGTTAAGTGTACTTTTAAATTAAGGTCTGTCCTATGTGAGGAGAAGTATGGTTATACAGCAATGTATATGTGTGCTTTCTGTAAAGTGAAATGCGTTACCATCAGAGGATATTACAGAATGAAGTATAGACTATCAAATAAAAAACTCTTCATTTATGGATCATGGAATATGCGTAGTATTAAGGCTAGGCTTAATGACCTAGAGTTTTATATTCGTAAAAACAATGTCGATGTAATCTGCGTACAAGAACCGTTTGCAGCTGCTACTAACATGAAAATAGCGCCTAAACTCAAAGGGTATTGCTCATATGTAAATACAGCCATGACGGGTTTGTTGACTTATATAAAGCCAACACTGCCACATGAACTAGTAAAACAGTCCGGGAACACCGACGTGCAGTTTCATCATTTAAGAATTAAGACTGCCTCTGGGTTCTTCTCATTATATAATGTGTATGCCAGGAGCTCAAAGTTTCTGACTAGTTCTCTACCCAATTTCCATAATCAAGGAACATTATGTATGGGAGATTTCAATGCTAGACACACACAATTTGGTGATCACCAGAGTAACAGCAATGGGGAGGAATTTAAACATTTCGTCAATAGAAGATCGATGACTGTATATGACACAGATAAACAGACTCATTTGGCAGGTGGCAGGTTAGATTATGTAATTGGCAAAGATCTTGTACATGGTAATGTTTGTACTTCACTGGTTCGAGAGTTACAAGCACAAGCACAAGCACACACACTCAAACTCACACTTGTGAACACACACTGACATTTACATACACATAGTCATCAACCACACACACTCACAGGCACATGCACACACACATCCGCGTACACTCACACACACGCATATACACGCACAACCACACTTGTGAACACACACACATTTACACACTCACACACGGACATTTAAATACACACTCACACACAAAGCACTCTTCATACACACAATCACACACACAGACACACATATATACAAACGGAAAAAAACACATACGCACACAGACACACACTCACAGACACGCACACGCACACACACAAACATTCACACACATACACAGTCACACACAGCCACACTCACCCATACACACACTCACACACACACGTTCATACACGCACACACACTCACACTTGTAAACACACACACATTTACATACACATACTCACACTTACACACAAACTCAAACACACATACATGCATTCAAACACTCACACTCACACACACAAACACTCACACTCACACTCAAACACACAATCACATACACACAGACACACAAATCCACACATGGAATCTCACACACTCACATCCTCACATACACACACGTACACACACATTCTCACACAAGTGAACACATACGTACCCATATTCACACGCATACAAACACACACATACAATCACACTGAAACACACTCACGCACATACACACATATGCACAAGCATACAGACACACTCACACACAAATACAAAAACAATCACACATGCACACACAGACTCACACACAATTGCACACACACTCGCAATCACACATACATGCACACACATAATTATATGAGCTCTCACGCATACACTCAATCACAATCACACACATATATAGACACTCACGTACACACACACACGACAAGCACACACACGCATACTCACACATGCATATACATACGCGTACACTTACACTTACACAAACACTCACACTTCAACACACTCTTGCTGCAGTGGCTCTCCCTAAAGCCTGTATTTGGTTATGTGTCTGTTAATTATTGTTTGTGTTCGTTAATTATTGTTTGTGTTTGTTTGTTAATTATTGTTTGTGTTTGCATAGGTTTGTCAGTGAATCCCTGTGTGTGTAAGCCGATCGAGCCCCGACCGAGCTCTGGCTTTCCCCTTATCCTTATCTGTATTTTTTTATTTTTTATTTCTTTTTCCTAGTAACATTGACCCTTATTCTTTTTGCAAGAGAGCTTTTTCGATTGCTTCATTTTACATGTATCTCTATTGTTTCTTTTTTAACGTAAATGTGCTCATAATATATCT
>NW_028236238.1:0-5000 GCF_977035675.1 Penaeus japonicus | reverse complement strand
ATCTATATATATATCTATATATATCTATATCTATATATATAATATATATATATATATATATATATATACATACATACATACATATATATTTACCTATATATATATATATATATATATATATATATATATATATATATATATATATATATATATAGATATATATATATACTTACACCCTCATTCCAAGTATCATTAACATTGTCATTATCATGTTAATTCTTGTCCACATATATCTCGCCTTCCATTTGTCATTATATCCTTCTATTGTAAGTCATCTATTAATTCTCTCATAATATTTTTATAATAATTCTTACCTTTCTAGATATAATGATAATATTCATTGCCATTCATTGTTGTTGTTATTTTTTTGACTTATTATTATCAACATCATTAATATCATCATTATTATTTCCATTGCTAATATTATTATTATCATTATCTCACACTCATTCACATTCACCTTCTCTTTGTCATTCTCACTCACATTCACCTTCTCACTATCATTCTCACTCACATTCACCTTCTCATTGTCATTCTCACTCACATTCACCTTCTCATTTTATTTCCCACTAACATTCACCTTCTCCCTGTCAATCTCACTCACATTCACCTGCTCATTGTCATTCTCACTCACATTCACCTCTCATTGTCATTCTCACTCACATTCACCTTCTCATTGTCATTCTCACTCGCTTTCATCTTTCACTGCCATCCTCACATTCACCTTCTCATTGTCATTCTCACTCATATTAACCTTCTCACTGTCATTCCCACTCACATTCACCTTCTCATTGTCATTCTCACTCACATTCACCTTCTAATTGTCATTCTCTCTCACATTCACCTTCTCATTGTCATTCTCATTCACATTCACCTTCTCACTGTCATTCTCACTCACATTCATCTTCTCATTGTCATTCTCACTGACATTTACCTTCTTATTGTCATTCCTATTCACATTCACCTTCTCACTGTCATTCTCACTCACATTCACCTTCACATTGTCATTTTCACTCACATTCACCTTCTCATATTCATTCTCACTCACTTTCACCTCATTTTCATTCTCACTCACATTCAGCTCACTGTCATGCTCACTCACATTCACCTTCGCATTGTCATTTTCACTCACATTCACCTTCTCACTGTCATTCTCACTCAAATTAACCTTCTCATTGTCATTCTCACTCACAATCACCTCTTAATTATCATTCTCATCCACATTCACCTTCTCATTGTCATTCCTACTCACATTCACCTTCTCACTCACTTTCACCTTCTCATTGTCATTCTCACTCGCATTCACCTTCTCATTGTCATTCTCACTCACATTCACATTCTCATTGTCATTCTCACTCACATTCACATTTTCATTGTCATTCACACTCACATTCACCTTTTCATTGTCATTTTCATTCACATTCACCTTCTCACTCTCTTTCTCTCTCATTCACCTTCTCACTGTCATTCGCACTCACATTCACCTTTTGATTGTCATTCTCATTCACATTCACCTTCTCATTATCATTCTCAATGACATTCACCTTCTCATTGTCATTCTTACTCGCGTTCACCTTCTCTTGTCATTCTCAATCACATTCACCTTCTCATTGTCATTCTCACTCACATTCACCTCCTCATTGTCAATCACACTCAATTTGACTTTCTCATTTTCATTCTCACTCATATTCACCTTATTGTCATTCTCACTCACATTCACCTTCTCATTATCATTCTCACTCTCATTCCCCTTCTCATTGTCATTCTCACTGACATTCACCTTCGTATTGTAATTCTCACTCACATTGACCTTCTCACTGTCATTCTCGCTCACATTCGCCTTCACATTGTCCTTCTCACTCACATTCACCTTTTCATTTTCATTCTCACTCACATTCACTTTCTCATTTTCATTCTCAGTCACCTTCATCTTCTCATTGTCATTCTCACTCTCATTACCCTTCTCATTGTCATTCACACTGACATTCACCTTCTCATTTTCATTCTGACTCACATTCACCTTTTCATTTTCACTCACATTCACCTTCTCACTTTCAATTTCACTCACATTCACCTTCTCATTTTCATTCTCACTCACATTCACCTTCTCATTGTCATTCTCACTAACATTCACCTACTCATTGTCATTCTCACTCACATTCACCTTCGCATTGTCATTCTCACTCATTCACCTTCTCATTGTCATTCTCACTCACATTCACCTTCTCACTTTCAATTTCACTCACATTCACCTTCTCATTTTCATTCTCACTCACATTCACCTTCTCATTGTCATTCTCACTAACATTCACCTACTCATTGTCATTCTGACTCACATTTACCTTTTCATTTTCACTCACATTCACCTTCTCACTTTCATTCTCACTCACATTAACCTTCGCATTGTCATCCTCACTTCCCTTCTCACATTCATTACTCACAAACAGACGTCTAACACAAGCATCTTCCTCCCTCAGGTTGGACTCCCTTACACTTTGCTTCCCAGAACGGCCATCATGCTGTTGCAGAGACGCTCCTCGAGAAGGGCGGAGAAGTGAACGCCAAGGCTAAGGATGGTAAGGCGATTGGAAAGCGAGTGACTTCTTAAAGGCACCAGAAGAATTTTGCTTTTGTTTCTTTTCTCTTCTTTGTCTTCATGGAATTTTATAACAATTAGTGTTATAATTTGATTAGGGAATCTTTATCATCTTTTATCATTAATTTTATTGATATTTATTTCTTTATTCTATGAATTTTTCAGTAAAAAAAATTCATAGATTATTTTATAAAATAGAAATAAATAGATTTTTCTATATTTCTTTATACTATAAATGTTATAATGATTAGTTATGATAATTATGATAATAATAAGTATGATCATCTTAATTATTATTGACATTGTCATTATTATTTTTCTGATTATCTACAAGAAATATGATCATCCTCATCATCAATCATAATCATCATCAATTGTGCTATTCATATTAGCATTATTATTTCATGAAGATTACTATTATTATTACTACTATTTCTATTAAATTATCAATTGTTATCATCCTTCCTCTCATTATTGTTAATTTGATGGTGATCCTGTTCTTGTTCTCCTACATGCTTTTGTTGTGGTGGTGTTTGTTTGCGAGGTTCTTTGTCAGTGATGACAAAGACAGATGAAGATAATGGAGAAAGTAATTGGCAACAAAAGCAACAACAATAATGATGATAATGAAAAGTTTCATAATGTTGATGGTGGTAATGATAACAATATTGATGATAGGAAGTAATCATCACTGATAATGTTTGATGATAACACTTTCATGATGATAATAGAACTATGATAATGGTAATGACATATTTTGATGATAACAATGATAATACTGTTATAATGTGTAGGATGATGAATAATGATAGTAAAGTAAACTTTAGAAATATAAAAGTTTAGTTAAGTTCCCCCCGAACGGCGGGTCCGTTTCTCTTTGACATACGTAAATGTCTCCCATGGGGGGTTTCCACCAATATTTGATGTTTTTTATTTTTAACGCTTATTTTACTACAAGTAAAGACATGTTGTTGTTTATGTTACACCATTTATCAGGTTGTCAACATGTTTTTCCATTATGAAGACTATATATTTCTAACTGCATTGAAACAGAAGTGTAAATCATTTTATATCAATATGATTTTCTGAATAAATTAGCAGACGGTCAACAACCACCACGTGTATTCAATGGCTAAAGAACATCTTTACTGCCACGAATATTCTTATATTTATACTTTACTTATTTATATTGATCTTTACTGCACGAATATTTATCTTTGATATATATTTATCTTTACTGCACGAATATTTATCTTTAATATAATATTTATCTTTACTGCACGAATGTGGCAAGAAAAACCCCACAAAAATTAAGAAAGGAAATATTTTATGATACTGATGATAACACTCTCATGATAATGATGGAACTAATGATAATGAGTATAATGATAATAATGATGGTGATTGGAAGGTGAATAATGATAGTAATAACAGTAATGATGGAAATAATATTTATTGATTATGGATGATAATTCTTATTATAATGGAATATTATTAAATATTGATTATAAATGATTATAAATTTATTATGAATTGTAATTATCATTTAATGATAATGATTATTTTTAATGATAATGATTATTTTTAAGTTATTATCATTTTTTTAGAAATTATCATTATCGGCTGTTATTTTTTTATCATCATTTAATATTTTCATTATCATTATTACATTATGAAAATTAATATAATTATCATTATTATTAGAATTATCATAATTATTATCTTCATTATAATATTTTTATCTTCCTCATTATCATTATTATTCAATGTTATTCTCATAATTATCTTTACCAATATTTCTATCATTACTGATTGATATGTTTGTATCATTTTATTACCATTTCTATCAATTATAGCTATCATGGACTTACTGTTATTATTGCAATGGTCTTCGTAAATATAATAATAAAAACAATAAAAATTACAATAAATTATCATAGTAATATAATAATATATTATATATATACCATTTTTTTTTTTTTTGGATATAAATTATTATCAAAACGTTCTTTTTCATTAAAATATTCCTTCTTAGTCATCATACGCATTTGTTTTCCTCATCTCATTTCTATGCCTTTTTTCCTAATTGTTATTTTCAGTAACTTTCTTATTAGATTGCAATTTTATTAATATTCAAAATATTCATACTATTCCTTGCCCTTATCCTTATCACCTTAATCATTCCTAAAATCTAGTCTCATTTTCACTCGCATTCACCTTCTTACTGTCATTCTCCACTCACTCACATTCACATTGGTCATTCTCACTCATTCACCTTCATTCATGTTTATTTTTCACTCACATTCACCTTCGCATTGTCATCCTCACTTCCTCTTCTCACGCTCATTACTCACACATCAGACCGTCTAAGACCAACAAGCATCTTCCTCCCTCAGGTGAGACT
>NW_028236237.1:5000-7500 GCF_977035675.1 Penaeus japonicus | reverse complement strand
CCGATTTAAAAAAGAAAAAGTTCAGCACGATACATTCATCACGTTAGTCCAAACTTTCCCCGTTATAATCAAACAATAATTGCTTTCAAAATAATATTTATGGCGGAATTTTTATATAATGATTTTTTTACGAAAAAAAGAAAGGCAAAGTTTTCTTTTGACTCAAATTTTTGGTCATAAAAGATACGTGTACAAAAATACCGACAAAGATACTTTATTGTGTCTACTATATGTGGTTAAAAGGAAATTGCCATGCCATTCATACTTTCGATGTTTTTTGGGATTTTTTCTGTCTTCTGCAATCACCAAAAATAGATGCACCGCACAAAAACTATGGCAGCTATCATAGTCATATTAATAGTATAAATGCATTGCATACAAATACACATAATGTAAAAAAATTAATCAGCTAGATGAAATAGGAAAGATGGGAGGGCCCGAAAACCGTTAGTGGGATCGAACATTCGAAATCCCCCCTTATTCAATCCAAATTCCGATTTCAACATACCTACAATAAAAGGCAACACGCCAAAATATAATTCATTGATTTAACGCCACGCCAGTCCTTAGTTAAGAATTAAAGAACAATTCGGTAAACGTTGCATTTATAAGCATAGAAAATAACATGAGAAACACAGGTTATGGATATTGTGTCAAAAGCGTATAGCGCGCGTGCGCGAACAGTGTCCCTTTCAATTCCACCCTCCCCCGTGTTTTCTATCCCTTTATTTAATTACGCCTGATGGAAAATACCATAGCGCTCGACTAATAAACATTGATCTTATTTTTATGCAACGTCTAAAACTAAATATAAGGCCTTATCTTTAAGTAAATCCCATATATCAAAGTTGCTTTTCTCCAAACCGCTGACCGTCCCATCGATACGAACATACTTGGTTTTTTCTTTTTAACGGAAATGTAGAGAGATTTATAGTATTAACATGGAACTGGTTTTGTATACCTTAAGATATAAAGATTGAGTAGTTTTAAATTTATATGTATAAAAGGGTTTTTCACGAGACTGAATAGTTTCTAACAAAGCAAGAAATCTAATTTTTACGCGTTTCGGGTTATGAGAGCCGTGCGCGCGAATGCGAATAAAATTTACATCTTTTATGTTGTGGAACTATTCAATCTCATTTATACCCTTTTATATAATTGTCATAATGAACTCTGTTTAGTATGTTAATAGATAATTATCGTAATACTGAGTTCTTGTGCTCCTTCAAAGACTGGTATGATAAGCCACGTCTCGGTATATTAAGGAATCAATTAATTTTGAAACCACATTTGCAAATGACATTCAAATGCAACATATGGAAAAGGAATATTTAAATGCCTGCTCGACGTAGACCAGTGAGGCAAAAAAAAAGAAAAGAAAAAAAAAACAGAAAGAATACTTCTAATTTTTGAAATAGATAAGTTTTCAGTTTGTTTGTTTTTTCGAAGCATCAAACTCAAGTTTTTTTTTTATCCACCTCCAAATAGCGAATGGAAAAAGGACATCTGATATTTATAGAGAGACACGGTGAAATACCACGAACCCTCTACAACCAAACACGAAATTTCAACCCGTCCTACAGGGTAAACAGTAAAGAAACGGTTTGTATTTTTGGATTTCGGAAATGCGAAAACCAATACACGTTTCCTTATCGCTTCGGAGACTTTTATTCGATTCTAGAAATAGGAAATATGTAAGAGATATAGATTCCAAATAGAATATATTCTGTGTGAACTAATACCTTACGTGAACTAATACTTTATCAGTAAAGGATTTCCCGATCTTGCTGCAGAGTCTGAACCAATTTGTTTTCTTGTTTGTTTGTTTTTAATCCATATCCTATCTATTAATCAAAATTATCGTTGTTAATTATCATATGATGAATGATGACGGCATCTTGATGATGTTGATGATTGATAGAATGATTGATGATGATCACGGTTTATACACTCCGTATATATATGTAGTGTATCATATATATATATCTATATATATAAAGAGCGTATATATATATATATAATTATATATATATATATACACAGTATATCTAATATCTATACTATATATATATATAATATATATATATTATATATATCTATATATATTATATATATATATATATTTATATATATATATACATGTATATCTATCTACCTACCTATCTATCTATCTACTATCATCTATCTATCTATATATGTATTCTATATATATAAATATATTATATATAAATATATATATATATATGTATATATATATATACCATATATGTTATATATATATATATATAGATAGATATAGAGTACGAGATTAAATATATATATATATAAATATTATATATATATATATATATATATATATATATATGTATACGTATATTATATTGTATATATATATATATGTATATATACGATATATATATATTTATATATAATATGTATATGTATACATATGTAGTGTATATATATACAGTATAATAAGGGGGTGGGGGTGATGGGTGGA
>NW_028236236.1:0-6176 GCF_977035675.1 Penaeus japonicus | reverse complement strand
TAGGTTGGAGTTTTTAGGGGGGAGAGGAGAGCTTGGGTTGTGGTTTTTGCCTTGTAAAGCAGAGGGGAGCTTTTGGGAAATGGTAAGGATGCTTGGTTGTTGGAAAAACCTTTTGTTTTGAAAAAGAGAGAATTTTGGTAGAGAGAGGAGAGAGAGAGAGAGGAGAGGGATAGAGAGGGAGGAGAGGGGAGAAGAGAGAGGAGAGAGAGGAGAGAGAAAAGGCAAAGAGAGAGAGAGAGAGAGGGGAGGGGAAAGAGGGAAAAGAGTTTTAAACAGGGGAAAGATTAAAACGGGACCATTAGTAATCGGAAGACCAACATTTGTTATGAAGAGAGAGGAGATGAAAGTAGAGAGAGCTTTAAGGAACTCTAACGAAGAAAAAATATAAGATAAATAACCGATAGTTAGAAATACCGAATCTATAAGTTATAAACAACAGTGGACCACATAACGGCGGACTCTGGACTCCGGACTCCGGACTCCGGACTCCGGACTCCGTGGGCTGGACTTAAAAATCTCCAGAGACCACGAGCGTAAAATGTATAATAAGTCACGATGAAGCCGCGAAAGATAAATTTTCAAGATGCTCACCTGCTTTATAAACTGCGATTTTTTTAATTGCATGTTCAGTTGCACGATTCTTTCAGTTGACAGATGGAGACATTAGGTAGTTGTTGGTTAATGAGATCTATTGGTTGAGTAGGCATACCTTCCGAAAAAGCTTGGGGTCCGATTCTTATAAATGGGGTCCAAGGTAGAGAAAGGATTGTGAACCACTTCTATAAATGTTGTTATTGTTGTTATTGGTCGTGGGGACGGAGAGAGAGAGATATTTTTATGTTTGATTTATTCTTTTTTTTCTTTCTTTTCTAGTCTTTACTTACTTTTTTTTTTTTTATTCTTCTGTATCCCTTATCTTACCTTTATTTCTTATTACTCTTCGCTCAGTTTTTATAGCTCTTTCTTTTTTCTTTACCTTTCATTTCTACTTATATATTTTTTTTCTCATTACTTTCCTTTCTTTAATCATATATTTATTTTGTTCTTTTCTTTCTTTCTTTTTTTCCCTTCTTTGCTGTCCGTGGAATTGTCTTGGGATTGGGGAAGCAAAATGGAAGTGCGCAGGGGCTTTAATAGCGTCATTTGTCATGGTTAATGTTGAAGTAAATGCATGCTCTCTACTATTCTCTTCTGTCTTCTTCTTTATATTTCTCTCTCTCTGCATCTTTACAAACGTTCTCTTTCTATCAATACCACACTCTCTATCCGTTATTAACACTTTATTTACTTTCACGATCTCTCTTTCTATTACATTCTCACCTCTCTCTCACCTCTCTCTCTCACTCTCTCATCCAGCACTCACATCTCTCTCACTCCTCTCCACTCTCTCTCTCTATAAAATATATATAATATATACTATAATCACTAAATATATATAACAGTGCCTACCTAAATCTATAAATCTATTATATGATAATTTTCCGGTATAATGAGAGAGCTGTTATTTATTGCTTTCTTCTGATAAATGTTTCTGGAACTTTTTGTGTATATTTAAGCGACTCTATTAGAGAAATAAAATAACATTAGAGAGATGTTCATTGCTTTAATACGTAATACGTCTCAGGGGTTTCAATATGAACTTGCGCCCTCCTTAATTAAGGTGAAGCCAGCATAACAATAGTATTATTAATTAGAATTGCAAGTTAACGTCAAATATAGTAATAAAATCTGATATTCTGTCTACATCTTGCATTCTTACTTTTTCCCGAGATGATCAATAAAATGAGACAGGGAATTGACTCAATTATAAGAATATCAGTCAAATTATTAAAGAAAACATTCGAAGACCAGTTACATCGATAAGCATTGCCAAAATTGCTTGCATAAGTGCAATAGCAAGTCATATTTTTTTTTATACTTTATTCCCGCCACGATATGCATTCAATCACACTGACCAAATTACTTATATAAAAACATGCTTGAAAAGAAGAGAGATATCTTTAGAAAAAAAAAAAATTGTCTATATAAAAGATAAGTATGATACTTTATGATACGACTTGGATATTAATTAAATGGGATTCGTGTTATGATATATAAACATGGGAATTAAAATGGGAATAGTTTTTGTATGATAATTTATTGGATTTACAAGGCGAATAGTGTAAGATTATTGATATTTTTCCTTGGATATACCTTTTAAAAATGGGGAAATAGTGGTTGAAATCTTTTTACTTTAGAGGATTTTTTATATAAATGGGTAATAGAGTAAGTGAACATTTTTACATAGAATCCATGGGAATAGTGTGGCATCCTGTATCTCTTAGATGGACAATAGTTATTTTTCGTAAAAGGAATTATTTGGATAAAGAAATAAAAAAGGTACTAAAAACTGAAATTCTTCGCCTTTTATCGACATTAATGACTAGAAGCACGAGCTTCTGAGCAATACTTAGTACCGCCATAGCAATAGCAATTTCTATATCTCGTGAGTGTATTGTATTATACTGTATGGTCACTCCATGGCCAAGTTAGCTCTTTTAAGCATGCCAATCTGTAGCAGTTGAGATCAACATGAGATTTACAAACAACCGTGTATTTAAATCTGCCGGATATTTCAACTCGGTCGATTCATAAATGCCACAGCGACTCTTATCGTTGGCCATGCAATTTGGAGGTCTTTCTAAGCTACGCGGCGCATAAGCCTGAATTCGATTGTTAATGGATACGAGAGGGGGAAAGGGCGGCAGGGAGGGAGGGGTTGAGGGGGGGAGGGGGGAGAGAGGGAGTGGGGGGAATATGGGGAGCGGAAGGAGGAGGGGCAGGAGGCCGTGGGGAATGCGGGAGTGGAAGGGAGGAGGGGGAGGGGGAGGAAGAGGTGGCGGGGGGGCGTGGGGGATTGAGGATTAAATGGGTAGGAAGGGAAGGAAGGGAGGAGGGGTGAAAGGGGAGGGCTGGCGAGGGAGCGGGGAAGTGGCGAAGTGGGAGGAAAAAGGGGCGAGCCCAGAGCTTGAGGGAGTGGGAGCGGGGAGTGGGGGACTATGGGAGGAAGGAGGAAGTGGCGGAGGGGACGTTGAGATGGGGGGCGGGGGGCGGGCCGTGCGTTCCAAGTATGCAATTTAGGAGAATGAATATACATTAATTGCAATGATGCCTATAAATAACCGCTTAAAAGATCATCAACCCCTAAGTGAACCGCCGCCAAAGGCACCACCACAATCGATGACATAAATATATCTCTAATAAATCTATATAACAAAATACATCTAATATATCTATATATATATATATTATAATATAAATGTATATCTCTATTATATAAATATATATATATAATATAAAATATACCTATATAAATAACACACACCACCAGGACATTTGTCACCCACAGTGTAGAGCCAAGACTATATATTTACATTGTCGTTCGACACGCCATCGAAGTCAGGTGGCCGCATTCTTTCCTCGACACGAATTATTATCGGGACCCAAACTGTGCCGAATGTTGTGTGATAGTGAGTGTAACTTATGACGTCATAACCAGAAGAGACCAGAAAAGAGCCAGGAACCTACACGAGATGTTCTTATGTCAGCCCTTATCTACATCGTCACAGGTGAGAGAGGGGAGGGAGGGAGGGAGGGAGGGAGGGAGGGAGGAGAGAGGGAGAGGGAGGAGAGGGAGGGAGGAAGGGAGGGAGGGAGGGAAAGGGAGGGATGAGGGAGGAGGGAAAGGGAGAGGACGAGAGGAGAGGAGAGAGAGAGAGAGAGGGAGAGAAGAGAGAGACGAGAGCAGAGGGAGGAGAGAGAGAGAGGAGAGAGAGAGAGAGAGAGAAGAGAGAGAGACTGAGGAGAGAGAGACGAGAGAGAGAGAGAGAGAGAGGAGAGAGAGAGAGCGAGAGAAAGAGAGTGAGTAGAGAAAGGAGTGCAGTGAGAGAAGAGAGGTGAGTGATGAGAGTGAGAGAGAGAGGAGAGGGAGAGGAGCGACGGAGAGAGAGAGACGAGGAGCGAGAGAGAGGACGAGGAGAGTGGAGAGAGAGAGAGAGAGAGAGAGAGAGAGAGAGAGAGAGAGAGAGAAAGAGACTGATAGAGAGAGAGAGAGAGAAAGAGAAACAGAGAGAGAAGAGAAGAAGGGAGGGATGGAGAAGACATTGAGAGAGAGAGAGAGAGAGAGAGAGAGAGAGAGAGAGAGAGAGAGAGAGAGAGAGAGAGAGAGAGAGAGAGAGAGAGAGAGAGAGAGAGAGACAGAAAGAGAAACAGAGAGAGAGAGAGAGAGATAGAACGTTGGTGTATTTCCTTGCATGCAATGATGTCTCTTTTGCAATACGAAGACTTGTTTTATACATTTTATCTCTTTTGCACAGGTACGTTTGTTATTCTATAATGAAACTCTTACGGACACTGTATTGATACTTAAACAAAATATCTGTATAAATGTCCGTGATGTTTTTTTTTTTTTTTTTTTTTTTTTTTTTTAATATGATGCAACTCACCGCTTTAACACTGTCTACTTTTCCTTTTGCAGGTACGTCGTTTAAAACGCTGTTGCAAGCTGTTCTAGGTGCTCTTCACACAAGGTTCGTACTCTGTGAGAAATAACGTCTTAAGTGTCCATAACAGGCGCCGTTTTAGAGGTACCTAAGAACTGGTCCACTTCCTGTGTCCTTTTCGAAATGGGACACTCGTTGGCCATTGGGATTCCGTTGATTTTTAGGGCGTGGGGCGTGTGTTGTGTTTGGTAAGTAAGTGTTTGGAGAATGGGGGAGGTGGGGGGGGGGAGAAGGAGAAGGAAAGGACGACGAAGAAGAGGGGAAATGTGAGTGAGAGAATAGGAAAAAATGGAAAATGTTTAATAGGGGATGGTGGAGGAGGAGAAGGAAGAAAGGGGGGTCGAGAAGGGAGTTGAGGGAGGGAAGAAAGGGGAGAGGGAGGATAAGGAGAAGGTAGGAAGGAGAAGGAGAAACGAGGGAGGAGGAGAAGGAGGAGCAAGAGTATAATGATGATAATAGTGATAATAATAATAACGACGATAATAGATAATTGATATCTCCTTCGAAAAGTTAATCCAAAAAAAAAAAAAAATAAAATAAAATAATAATAATAAATAATAATAATAATAACAGAACTTCATATCTCTACAATCGCATCCACCAATACTCATTAACATTACAACGAAAAAAAAAAACGCAAGAAAGAGAAAATAGATAAAAGAAAAAAGAAAAAAACAGATAAGAAAATGGGACACTTCAACCAATGGAATTAGGACAGTAATATCAACTTAAAGTTCCCAACAGCCTTGCAACGTACATTTCCTCTTTAATTTTGGCCCCGGGGGGGGGGGGGAGTCTGGCGATGTGGCGGAGGATATATAAACCGATTCTCTGGTTCCTATATCCTGGAGACAAATGAAGGGGATAATGCGCAGCTTTTGGGCCTCGGAAACTCCTGGACATATGGGCGAAGGATCGAGTTTGTTCTTCTTGTTTGTTTTTTTGTTTTTTGTTTTTGTTTTTGTTTCCTGGGGGTAAATTGTTTGATAATGCGCAGCTTTTAGGGCTCGGAAACTCTTGGATATATGGGCTAAGGATCGAGTTTGTTCTTGTTTTTTTTTTCTTTCTTTTTCTGGGGGTAAATTGTTTGAGTCTCTTTTCTTTAGAACTATTAGAAGGTCGTGGGGAGTTATTATATTCTGGGACGGATTAAATCGATACGGATTAATGAGATGGTAAGATTTCGGTTAGTGTTTTTTTTTTTTTTTTTTTTTTTTTTTTGGGGGGGGGTGATGTTTTGGAGAATCTTTTGGATGAGGTAGCTACATTGTTTTGCGGATGCGAAGTGTGGATGGCATGTTTATAGTGTCTACGTCTTTCTATACGTATCTTGATATGTCTTTAGATGTCTATGTCTCCCTACACATGTCTACAACTTCTAAAATAGTTTTTTTTTTCGTTTTTTTGGAGTGAGAGTTTATCACTTAATTGCCTTATCTTCAGAACAAGAAAAGGGTCGTGGGACTTTCTCTTGTGGGAGTATATTGTAAAAGAAGGCCGGATAAAATCGATAGTGATTATTATGATGTGGATTATTGTGTTTTAGGAAGGTTTAGAGAGACGCGGAACGTGGATGCGAGTGTGGATGACATGGTTTTCGGGTGTCGACCTTTTTCTAAAAAACGGTTTTGAGAA
>NW_028236235.1:12500-15579 GCF_977035675.1 Penaeus japonicus | reverse complement strand
CGGTCCCATCCCCCCCACCACTCCCTTTCCCCAACCACCCTCGGACAAGCACAACTGACTTTAGGATTTGGCATCAATCCTGCATGGTAATGTCCTGAGTCAGATTGAAATGCTCTGTCTTTTTCTTTGTGCCTATTTTTTTTATATTTCCTTCTATCTAATTCTACCCAGCATCCACTTCTCTCTCTCTCTCTTAATAGATTTTTTCGGATTTCTTTTGAAAACTGAGACACTGTAATCCATAGATTAATTACAGCCATCACTGAATTACATCAATAATTCGGTAACCCTACATATGTGGTTGACTTATGTGTTTTGAAGCGAGGCTTTTTTTCCTTCATTTCTTATGTTATTTCCTTCCACTATTAAAATAATCGTTCTCTTCGTTATTACCACTACCTCTGATCTGCGTATTGCTGTCCTGACTATATGTGGTATTACTCTATCATAAATAGCATTATTATTAGTATTATTTGGTCTCAACAACAAAATTACAGTGTGTGTTATGACTGTGAGTGTGTGTTGGGAGGGGGGAGGGTGAGAAAATAATGTTGGTTTCTATCAGTCTTGTTATTAGTGGCTATTTAATCTAGAATGGGGGTTGAAGCAAAATGAAAAAAAGAAGTAAAAGCAAATAGGAAAGAATAGAAAAAAAAGAGAGAGGAAAAAACAATATTAGATGTTTTATATAATAATCATAAATTAATATATAGATATATTATATATATATAGATATTTTACAGTAGAATATATATAGTATATAATATAATGTATGTTTGTATGTTGTATGTATATAGTATGTATATATATAGTTATAATATATTATATTATATTAAATAATAATATATATATGGAATGTATGTATGTATTTATGTATATATATAGAGATGTATATATATAATATAGTTTATATATATATTATAGAGAGAGTATAAACATATATATTTATGTATGTAATATATATGTAAAGAATATATTATATATATAGATATATATAGTATATATATATAATATATATATAGTATTTATTTTATAGTATGGATATATTTTATATAATTATATATAATATATATAGATATTAATACAGACATATAATATAATATATATATATATATATATATATATATATAAAATGATATATATATATATATACAATTATATATATAGATATATATATATAGTATATATATATATATATATATATATATATGTGGGTGGTAGGTATATATATATGTGTGTGTGTGGGTGTTAAATGACAGATGATCTCATCATTCACAAAAAAAGAGGAAAAAGGTATGAGAAGAAAATATATGCAGATTGGATGTATTAAAGAAGAATATATACGAAAATATCGAAGCTGGAAAAAAAATAGTAATGACAGGGGAATTAGGATATCATTGAAACGAAAAAGCAGGGATTTACGTGAGGAATACAAATGAAAGTACACGGAAAAAGGCAAAGCGAAGTAATATATTATATACATTATGGAAATAAGAACAAGAATTAATCCTATTTTAAAGATTATAAGAACACCAAAACACAATTTTTCATCACCTTCTTCTCTCTCTCAAAAAAAAAAAAAAAGAAAAAAAGTGTAATTCCCCACACACTCACACACAACAAAATCAATAAGAGGATAAATGAAATAGAGATCTAACATGTGATGCAGGTTTTAAAGTTATCATATCACAAATTCAATCTTTTCATTACGTTACCCTGTTATTGTGGATTAGCCCAGATATATGCGTATTACCATAATTATTGTGAATTACTGACAGCTCGAATAAATACCTGTAAATTGTGCAGTGATATATTTTGCCCACGTTGGACTTGTTAGCTGGGTGTGGCCTTTATGATCATTTTATGGAAGGGAGTATAGTAGTTTGTATTGATGGTGATTTAAGAGCAGTAATAGTGATAACTATGGAAATTAAATCCATGTGAGTGTCTTTAGATTGCAAATGCATTTATATACACAGGTTTACATAAAACATCAAGAGAGAGTGCAATTTTTTATATGCTTGACAGTAAGGTGATTATGATAAAAAATAGATAATATAGCATAATTATCTTAAATTCGTATATAAACCAAAACAACCATATTAAGCAAATCAAGAAATATGTTGCATAGATTCCTGCAACATTATCCAAGGATTATTTTTTTAATTCCCTTTTATATTTAGAGCAAGCCTGTTATGTCATTCCATTTATCGCAAAACAACATACAGTAAGTACTCACACAAACTTTTGCGCAAATTTGAAGCATAATACAACCAACGACTATCATTTTAAATCATCATGCATAAATTAACGTCAAAATAGTAATCACAACAAATGCCGGGATTGCATAGTGCTATAAACACTTATACCAAAGTTTACGTTGCAAGAGTAACCACGAAACCTATCCACTTATAAACTAAAAAAAGGGGAATACTTTTACCCGAAAACAGATGGCACTCGAAGCCTCGCGCCACACCACAGAGCCATTATAGATGTGACACCAATTACCGTGAACAGAGACCATGTAGCCCATAGCTCACATGTTGCAAAGTGTCACAGCAAAGACAGGAACATGTTGCAGAAAAAAAGGAATCTGGTTTATGCGCTTCACACGAACCTTCACACTTACATGGCCAATGTACAAAATATGGCTGTTGTTTTATTTATTGGTTTTTTATTTCAAAAAAATGCGTAGATAATGTGTATATATCCTGTGTATATAGCTTGTGTATATGCATATGCACAAATACACACACACACACACACACACACACACACACACACACACACACACACACACACACACACATACACACACACACACACACACACACACGTGTACACATACACACACACACACACACACTTACCCTTTAACAGCCAATATTTCCCCAATCTCAGTTCATTCAAGAACTGTTAATAATCTCGTAATCCACAATTCCTGCCCGGTGTCCAGGAAACAGTTCGAAAATAAATCATAATGGATGCGTAAGGATATATACGCATATCTATACCATTGTTTTTTATTGTTTATTTTAAACAAATGATCCTTTGTGTGCAGATAATGGTTGACTGATTG
>NW_028236235.1:0-2500 GCF_977035675.1 Penaeus japonicus | reverse complement strand
GATAACAAAAAAAGACATTCAGAAAGAAGGAAACGCAAATCCTTCATCGTTCGGGGAAGTGGGAGCCCATGATTTTTTTTTTTTTTTTTTTTTTTTTTTTTTGCATAATAACAATAAAAACACACACACACACTCACGATATAAGCACGTCCAAATCGACTACGAAACCTGTCACCGATCTTGAAAATATCTCCTAATATACAAAAAAAAAAAAAAAAAGAAAGAGAGAAACAATAAGTACTTCGAAAAACAGATCCAGTTAGAGTCTTCGAAAAAAAAGTGCGAAAGAAAAGAAAGATACAGAAAGATACAGGTTATCTTCAACCAGATATATGTAGAATAAAATGCGTTTTAAATGAAAACAAAGACGATACACGAAATGTGCTTGATATGCACACGATCAACACTAATGGAACTCTAACGGATGGCTCCAGTTTCCAAGTCCAAAGATTCACTCTTTATGTAGATTATGCAGTATGATATTAGTGTGATTTATAGGGCAAGTTACTCATCACAGGGCCGTAAAATATTCTAAATAGATTAGTAAATCACAAGGCATAGATCATTCCAGAAAAACAGTCTTAGCGAAGACAAGCGGTAAAGGTTCGATCACATCATAACACCGTTTGTCCTCAACGTCTGTACACGATCCCCTTTTTCATATTTTTTTTGGTCTCCGATCTTATCTTCTTCTGCGATATTTTCCTAACTTTTATCCTAAGCCCTAAAGTAAATGGTCTCATCATCTGAGTAATTATTTGGTTGATTATTTAAGAATGGGTATAGTAGTGGTATCAGCCTTTATCATCTGATAATAATTATTTTAATATTACAAACATAAGAGGGATATATATATGTGATAAGAAAAAAACAACAACAGTAATTTGAAAAAAAAGTATTCCAAAATTACCAAACATCAGTAACCAGACCAGCAGCATAAACATAAACACATTAAAACTCGCTCTGATAACTCTACTTCCAAAAGAAAAAAAATTACACAAAAGAAAATAACAATTTCCACACATCCTAGGAATGAAAGCATCAGGATCTCCTTACCAGAATAAGTACATCCAACGGCTTAAGGCTCGAGAGATCCAGGGGCATTCCAGACCTGAAATGTCTTAGTCCGGATGCATATTTAATCCCTCATTATACTGTTATCTAGCAAGCTGACAGCGCAGTTCCTCGACCTGGGAATAGGGAGGATGATCTCTGCTGGGATGGGGGAAAGGGAGGGATCGTGGCTGTGCAGATGCCGTGTACGGGAGATGCTCGATGAGAGAGAGAGAGAGGGGGAGGGTGATTAATGAGAGAGTGGGAGAGAGAGAGAGAGAGAGAGAGAGAGAGAGAGAGAGAGAGAGAGAGAGAGAGAGAGAGTGAGTGAGTGAGAGAGAGAGAGAGAGAGAGAGAGAGTGAGTGAGTGAGTGAGAGAGAGAGAGAGAGAGAGTTAGAGATAGAGAATGAGAGAAAGGGAGATGCTCGATGAGAGAGAGAGAGAGGGGGGGGGGGGATTAATGAGAGAGTGGGAGAGAGAGAGAGAGAGAGAGAGAGAGAGAGAGAGAGAGAGAGAGAGAGAGAGAGAGAGAGAGAGAGAGAGAGAGAGAGAGAGAGTTAGAGATAGAGAATGAGAGAAAGGGAGATGCTTGTTGAGAGGGTGAGAGAAAGAGAGAGAGAGAAATGGAGAGGCTTGTTGAGAGGATGAGAGAGAAAGAGGAGAGAGAGAGAGAGAGAGAGAGAGAGAGAGAGAGAGAGAGAGAGAGAGAGAGAGAGAGAGAGAGAGAGAGAGAGAGAGAGAGAGAGAGAGAGCTGTAAGTGTGATCTTCATTGAGTTATGAGGTACTGTTTTATTAATGCGTTTACCTTTTCCCTTACGTCATGTCTTCTCCGTTTTTTCATAACGAAACTAAAGACATTTTAGATAACTCCCACTAAAGAGAACATTTAAACAAAATACCAGTGTCTTTTTATTGTTTTTATTGTAGATTAACATAAGAAAAAATAAAGATGATTGTTAAACCTTAACATGCGCTGCACACAGTGTAATGTTCAGCATTAACAACCAGACATTCGCTTTAGAGAAGGAGGAGGAGACATTGGAACACTAAGCCTCCAGCTAAACAACTTCCTTGTGCATGCTTGCTTTAGTTAACAGCATATGCAAGCAAATCCTGCACCAGAGTCACCATCTGTCATTTATTTATTCATATGTTTATTGATTATAAATTTCTTTTATATTTCTTCGACATCATTCGACATGACCTTTGTTATTCATATCACTTTTCTCCGATTCAGTCAACTGCATCAGAAAAAAAAAACATGTCAAAGCAACAACAGCCCTTGCAACATGCTAAATGCAAATCCACTTTCGAATAATCGGAGAGATATAACCTGTTATAGATGTATGCGACTCAAACTACGGAAAGCTTCGGCTATAATCAGTGAAGCCTTTTGGCAGTTTGTGCTTTACGACCCGTAGTTTATACCAGTTGGAAAGGAGAAG
>NW_028236234.1:0-10000 GCF_977035675.1 Penaeus japonicus | reverse complement strand
AGCCGCGGGTCCGGCTCGGGCCTCCTGTGGCTTGCGGGCGTCCTGGCCTCGGCCCCCGTGGCCGGGCGGTCGCGGGTGGCGGGCGCCTGCGAGCCGGGGGGCGGCGGTGCGCCTGTCGCCGCCTGCCGCCTTCCTTGGGGGATTGGTTTGATCCTCCTCCTCCTCCTCCTCCTCTCGGGCCGCCGCTTCGGCAAGGGGCTTTCTGTGGCTTGCGCGGAGGAGCCTGCCGCCTTCCCGAGGGGCGCGCCTCCCTATCTTGGGGGGATTTGGTTTGTTCCTCCTCCTCCTCCTCCTCCCGAGCCTCCGCTTCGGCTCGGGCCTCCTGTGGCGGGCGCCGGCTCGGCCTCGGGCCGGGGCGCGCGGCGGGCGCGGGTGGCGGGCGCCTCCGAGCCGGGGAACGGCGGTTGCGCCTGCCGCCCGTTGCGTTCCCCATTCCAGGTGGCGCGGGCCTCGGGCGCGAGCCCGGGGCGCGGGTCGCGGGAGAGGGCGCCTTGAGCGGAGTGCGGCCGTTCATTCGTGGCCAGGTGGGCGGGCCATGGGCGCGAGCCTCCCGCGCGGGTGCGGGTCTTGGTTTTGGGCGGGGTTGGTGCGGTCCCGGGCCCTAACCAGCCGTCCGGATATATATAGGGGGAGGCTTCCTCTCCGGCCGCCGCCTGGGTTTGGCGGGCCTTGAGTTTTGCCTCCTCCCGAGCCGCGGGTTCGGCTCGGACCTCCTGTGGCTCGGGGGCGGCCTCGGCCTCGGTCCGTGGCCGGGCGGTCGCGGGTGGCGGGCGCCTCCGAGCCGGGGGCGGCGGTGCGCCCGTCGCCTTCCCCCGGGGGGCGCCTCCTTCCTTGGTGGACTCCTTGGCTGGCGTTCTTCCTCCTCTCGGGCCGCCGGTCCGGCTGTGGCATGGCATGGTGTGGCGGGCGAGAGGCTCCTTCGTTGGTGGATTGGCTCGTGTCTTTTCCTCCCCTCGGGCCGCCGGACGGGCGGAGGTCCGGCCGTGGCGTCCAGAAGAGGGGCGCCTCCCTTCTTGGGGGGACTGGTTTGTTCCTCCTCCTCCTCTCGAGCCTCCGCTTCGGCGGGGGCCTCCTGTGGCGGCGCGGAGGCGCCTGCCGCCTTCTCGAGGGGCGCGCCTCCCTATCTTGGGGGATTGGTTTGTTCCTCCTCCTCTCGAGCCTCCGCTTCGGCTCGGGCCTCCTGTGGCGGGCGCCGGCTCGGCCTCGGGCCGGGGCGCGCGGCGGGCGCGGGTGGCGGGCGCCTCCGAGCCGGGGAACGGCGGTTGCGCCTGCCGCCCGGTGCGTTCCCCATTCCAGGTGGCGCGGGCCTCGGGCGCGAGCCCGGGGCGCGGGTCGCGGGAGAGGGCGCCTTGAGCGGAGTGCGGCCGTTCATTCGTGGCCAGGTGGGCGGGCCATGGGCGCGAGCCTCCCGCGCGGGTGCGGGTCTTGGTTTTGGGCGGGGTTGGTGCGGTCCCGGGCCCTAACCAGCCGTCCGGATATATATAGGGGGAGGCTTCCTCTCCGGCCGCCGCCTGGGTTTGGCGGGCCTTGAGTTTTGCCTCCTCCCGAGCCGCGGGTTCGGCTCGGACCTCCTGTGGCTCGGGGGCGGCCTCGGCCTCGGTCCGTGGCCGGGCGGTCGCGGGTGGCGGGCGCCTCCGAGCCGGGGGCGGCGGTGCGCCCGTCGCCTTCCCCGGGGGGGCGCCTCCTTCCTTGGTGGACTCCTTGGCTGGCGTTCTTCCTCCTCTCGGGCCGCCGGTCCGGCTGTGGCCTGGTGTGGCGGGCGGCGGCTCTGCCTCGGGCCGCCCGAGCGCAGAAGGCGTTGCTCTCTCCGCCCCAGCGGGCCGACCTTTGGGGTTGCCGTGGCGCCTGGGCGCCCCTGCCTTGGCGTCCGCCTTTGGGTCCAGGCGGGCCTCCTCCCCTTTGGAGCCGCCCCGGTGGCGTGGGCGTTGCGGACTTTGCGGTGTTGTTGTGGTCTCGGGCCCTAACCAGCCGTCCGGATAAAGGTAGGGGGGAGCCGTCCGCAGCGTGGGCGGAGTCCTGGCCTCGGTTGTGCCCCGCCGAGCCGGCTCTGTCCTTAGTCCCCCCTGCTCTTCCAGGCCTGCGCCCTCCCCCTGAGTGCACAGGACGCAGCGATTTTCGCCGAGCGATTGCGGCCCCTCTCCCCCTCGCTCGGTGCGCCGCGTCTCTTTTGCTCGTCGGCGGGCCGGCCAAACCCTCCCCCTCTCTCTTGCCTCGGGAGCGACTGTGGGCGTAAAAAACCCCGTCTGGCCCACCTTTCACAGCAATAGCCGTGGGCTCGCGCCCTTCTGGTTGGCCCGAGGCCGCCGAGGTAACCAGTCCTCGCGCCGCCGACGGCCGGCCGGGCCCTGCCCTTCATATATGCGGCTGCCCCCCCTTCTCTGTTTCCGTTCGGAATTGTTTCCCGAGTGCCCTTCGCGGCCTCACCCTCGCGCGGTCCGCCCTTGGGTCTGTACTCCCGTCGGCCACGGCCGGTAACGCCGAGTTAGATCCCGGGTGTGCGTAACCTGCGACGAGAGGAAGCTCTTTCGGCAATCACCGTCTTTGATCCGCCCATGTGATTGACATGGTTTTTCCTTTTTGGAACTTGCTCGACGCTCGGGTGCCTTCCCCCCCCTTGCTGTCGGGCTGGGCCCACGCCTTGGGCGCTGCCCCTCCTCCTCCTGATTTTCGTCCCGCCTCTCCTCTGGAGTCTCCTACGCGGGGCCTCTGCCCCTTTTTGGGCTCGGCCACGGTAGGAAGAATGGAGGACGACGACTCGGGCGCTGGCGGACGGGCCAGTGGCTTGGGATGCCAAGCTCTTTTGGAGGGTGCGTGCTCTGGGGTGTGGGCCTTTTACTTGGAGGTTAGCGCCCGGGAGGGGGCATGTCGCGGCCGTGCTCTTTTGTTCTGGCCCGGCGAGTTCCCCCTTTTCCCCTGGTAGCGGCGCCGATAGCCCCTTTTTTGAACGCCCTCGAAAAACTCGCCAGCTCTCTCTCTCTGCTGCTGCCGCCGCCGCCGCCAGCCTCCCGTAAAAAGGAGGAAGAGGTGGTGGTGGTGGTGGTGGAGGCGGAAGAAGAAGAAGGCGGCGAGCAGTAGAGCTTGTGCCTCCATCGGTAGACGGTCCCCGTCTTCCGTCGCCGGCTCCCCCCCCGCTGTGGCGCGGGCGGCAGCAGTGGCGGCGGCGGCGGCGGGTCGTTGACGACTGGTGTGCTGTTATTGCTATGTGCTACCTGGTTGATCCTGCCAGTAGTCATATGCTTGTCTCAAAGATTAAGCCATGCATGTGTAAGTACAGGCCGACTTAAGGCGAAACCGCGGACGGCTCATTAAATCAGATACAACTCATTGGATCTCTGCTGAACCGCATTACTTGGATAACTGTGGTAATTCTAGAGCTAATACATGCCTTTGGAGTCTCCGACCGCGAGGGAGGAGCGCTTTTATTAGACCAAAACCCCTGGGCGCGCGGCTCGCGAGGGCCGCGCGCCTGACTCTCTTGGTGAAACAGAATAACTTTTGCCGAGCGCACGACCCCTCCCTGACGGGTTGGGTCGGCGCCGCGTCCTGCAGGCGTCTGCCTTATCAGCTCTCGATTGTAGGTTAAACGCCTACAATGGCTATCACGGGTAACGGGGAATCAGGGTTCGATTCCGGAGAGGGAGCCTGAGAGACGGCTACCACATCTAAGGAAGGCAGCAGGCGCGCAAATTACCCACTCCCGGCACGGGGAGGTAGTGACGAAAAATACTGTTGCGAGCCCCGAACGGGGCTTCGCAATTGGAATGAGTACACTTTAAATCCTTGTACGAGGATCAAGTGGAGGGCAAGTCTGGTGCCAGCCGCCGCGGTAATTCCAGCTCCACTAGCGTATATTAAAGTTGTTGCGGTTGAAACGCTCGTAGTTGGAACTCTGCTCCGGACCGGCGGTCCGCCTTAGCGGCGGTCACTGCCGGGTTCCGAGCTGTGTCCCCGCCGGCTTGCAGGGGGTTTGTATGCCCTTAACCGGGTGTCCCCTTGTGGCCGGCACGTTTACTTTGAAAAAATTAGAGTGCTCAGAGCAGGCTGACGATTGCTTACAGCCCGAATGGTCGTGCATGGAATGATGGAAGAGGACCTCGGTTCTATTTTGTCGGTTTTTCGGAACCCGAGGTAATGATTAAGAGAAGCAGACGGGGGCATTCGTACTGCGACGCCAGAGGTGAAATTCTTAGACCGTCGCATGACGACCTAATGCGAAAGCATCTGCCAAGGATGTTTTCATTGATCAAGAACGAAAGTTAGAGGTTCGAAGGCGATCAGATACCGCCCTAGTTCTAACCTTAAACGATGCTGACTAGCGATCCGCCGCAGTTATTCCCATGACCCGGCGGGGAGCTTCCGGGAAACCAAAGTCTTTGAGTTCCGGGGGAAGTATGGTTGCAAAGCTGAAACTTAAAGGAATTGACGGAAGGGCACCACCAGGAGTGGAGCCTGCGGCTCAATTTGACTCAACACGGGGAAACTCACCAGGCCCGGACACCGGAAGGATTGACAGAATGAAGGCTCTTTCTCGATTCGGTGGGTGGTGGTGCATGGCCGTTCTTAGTTGGTGGAGTGATCTGTCTGGTTAATTCCGATAACGAACGAGACTCTAGCCTGCTAAATAGTCGACGGGTCTCGTCCTCGCGCCGCCTTCCAGGGCGGCGACGAGTCCCTAAAGCCGGGCCGGGTGCGGCCCGCGCGCGGGCGGCGGTGGTTGCGCGTGCGGGGTTCTGCCTCGTTGCGCGTGGCTGCTCCTCCGCCGCGGTGTTCGCCCCGGCTTCGGAAACTGGCGTCCGCTTCGCAATCTTCTTCTTAGAGGGATAAGCGGCAGCAAAAAATATACTAGCCGCACGAGAGATTGAGCCATAACAGGTCTGTGATGCCCTTAGATGTTCTGGGCCGCACGCGCGCTACAATGGAGAGTTCAGCGAGCTGTCCCCGCTCCGAGAGGAGCGGGTAACCTCGTGAAAGCTGTCCGTAAAGGGGATTGGGGCTTGCAAATGTTCCCCATGAACGAGGAATTCCCAGTAGGCGCAATTCACCAGATTGCACCGATTTAGTCCCTGCCCTTTGTACACACCGCCCGTCGCTACTACCGATTGAATGGTCTAGTGAGGGCACCGGACTGGCGCCCTTGGAGCCGCTGCTGCCCGTCAGTCAGCGCCCTCGGGTCGACGGAAAGGTGTCCAAGCTGGGTCATTTAGAGGAAGTAAAAGTCGTAACAAGGTTTCCGTAGGTGAACCTGCGGAAGGATCATTACCGACCCGAGATCGCTCGCTCGCTAGCTTTTGGCTGGCTTGCTTGCCCAATCGCGGTCCGTCGAGAGGGGGCCGTGAGGACCCCTCCCGGCTTGGAAGGGCGGGCCCTGTCGAAGGAAATAATGCAGCGGTGGACGTACCGTGCATCGGCCCTTCTTCTTCTTCTTCTTCTTCTTTCGAACGCCATTACGGGGGGCTCTCGGGACGGCTCCCGGCTCTCCTCCTCCTTATGATGATAGGCTCTGGTACCCCTCTGTCTCTCTCTCGCTGTAGGAGGGAAAGGAGGCGGGTGGAGCTTAAAAAAAAAAAAAGGTGGAGGCGCCGAACCCCAAAGTTAATCTCTTTCCCGCCCCGCCTGGGTTACCGGGACTTTTCGTGGCCAGCTGGGATCGACGACGTCCGTGTCGCGGTCTGTGCTTAGCTTTTGTTTTTTCAAACGAGTTGTTTACTTCCCCTCGGCCCCTGGTCGGGTGGGAGGCGAGCGAGTCGCGTGCGAACTCGAAAAAAACCTCTCCAAGACTCTTAACGGGGGATCACTTGGCTCGTGGGTCGAGGAAGACCGCGGCAAAAAGCGTAGTCTGATGGCTATCGCAATTGTCCCGTGATTCCATCGACGTGTCGAACGCACATTGCGGCGGCCCTGTGCCTTCTTCGAAGGACGGCCGCCACCCTCCCTCGAGTGTCGTGACGTTGCCTACCGGGAGACAGTATGGACGGCTGCGGCGGCCCCCCCGCCGCCCGTTCTCCGGTAGGCCGACACAGTGTTTCTGTTGAGAGTGAGGCGAAAGATCGCCGTGCGGGGGCCTCCGTGCCGGACGGCCAGCGGGCGGGGGACTGCATGCATGCGTGCGGCCCCCAGAAGCTGGCCAAGGTGTGGAGGCCTGCTAAGCACCATGGGGCCCGTCGTCCATTAGCGACGGCGGGCTGTTGACCTTGCCGTGGGTGCGAGGCCGGGGGGCTCGTCCCCTTTTGCCTTTGCACCGCTAGGCGCCCTGGGGAGTTCGCTGGACTTCCGAAGGAAGGCGCTCGGGAGAGAGGTGTGGGAGGTTGTTCTCCACGTCCCCGCCTCGCTAAAGTCCCTTGCGTTGTCCAGACGTTCCCTTAAGACCCTATTCCTCGATGAGCGATGGTTCGCCGGGCGGCGCGCGATGGTCGCAAGACCCCCCCGCCGCCGCCCTCCTCCTCCTCCTTCCTTCTACCCGGGGGATGTAAGCCGGAGAGGTTCCTCCCCTCTGCCCGGCCAGCCAGCCAGCCAGCCAGCGCCGGCCTCTTCTCTTTTTGCCGCTCCTCCCTGCCCCCTCCCTCCGCGAGGGGTCTCTCTCTCTCGTGCGCTCCGCGTTGCCGCTTAGTCGGACAAGGATAAGAGGGGGGAGGCTCTCTCAAGGGCTCGGAGGGGTGCGTGTGCTGGAGCGCGTTGGGAAGCAGGCTGGCAGGCGAGCAGGCAGGGCCGGCCAGGCCAGACCAGACCAGTGTCTGACGAGAGAGAAACGTCACGAAAAGGCTTTAGCCGGCTTGGGCCGGTTATTGCTTTTGGGTTGAGGAGCCGCTCCGCGCCAAAGTCTCTGTTGGCGGGGTTAAGGCGCTGCATAAGAAGGTGCGGGCCCTGGGGGTGGGGCGAGGCCGCATGGCGCGCCCCCATACGTCCAGGTGTTCCCATGACCGTCCTTAACCCCCCACCTCCCCGGCTGGGCGGAGGTAACCTGTCGCCAGAAAAAAAGCTCCGGCTCTCCTCGTCGGTAGTGGACGGCTAGCCGGCTAATCCAAAAAAGGGCGGCGGGAAGAGACGGCCGTGTCTCTCTCCCGTCACGTCCCCGTCCCCTTCCCCGTTTCCTTGACCAGGACGACAAACCCGCTTGGAAGGCTTAGGGTGTTCGTGGGTCTCGGTTTTTGAGCGTGCGGCGGGCGCGGGCGCGGGCGATTGGTTTGGGTCGAGGCGCTGCATAAGAAGGTGCGGGCCCTGGGGGTGGGGCGAGGCCGCGAGGCGCGCCCCTATACGCCCAGGTGTTCCCTTGACCGTCCTCCCCTACCCGGCCCCCCCCGTCGCACCAGAGGGAGCTGACGCAAGAGAGAGAGCGCGAGCGAGCTTGATGATGACAGTGAGCGGCGGCAGGAGGAGTTTTGGCTTCCCAATGTCTGGGTGAGAGAGCGAGCGAGGAAAAAAAAAGCGAATGAGCCATCTTGGACCCTTTTTCTTTTGTGCCTTGGGCGGCCGATTTTTCGGCCGGCGAAAAAGAAGGGGGAAGAGCGAGCAGCGAGTCCCTTCGCGAGCGAGCCAGTCGCTGGCCACGCCGCCGTTGCGTGAGCCGGGGGGGTGGGGTGAGCAGCAGCAGCAGCCGCCGCCGCCCCCCGCCATGGAAGGACTGCGCTGGTCATGTCTCGCGTTCTGGGGCTCGCTAAAGCTCTGTGAATGCTTGTCATTCTTCTTCTTGACGACCTCGAGTGGAGGGAGATGACCCGCCCAATTTAAGCATATTAATGAGCGGAGGAAAAGAAACCAACCGGGATTCCCTGAGTAAGTGCGACCGAAACGGGAAGAGCCCAGCGCAAAGCCTCGCGTCCCTTAACAGGGGGCTCGAGGGGTGCTGCGTTGGGGAGAGGTCCTGCACGCGCTCCCGCGCCGCCTAAGTTGTGCATGAATGACTCCAATACCCAGGGAGGGTGTCAGGCCCGTGTGGCGGAAGTCGTACCCTTCCTCGTTCGCGGGGAGGGGGGTTTCGGGAGTGCGGAACGGGCCTCTCCTTAGAGTCGGGTTGCCTGAAACCGCAACCTAAAGCAGGTGGTAAACTCCATCTAAGGCTAAATACGACCACGAGACCGATAGCGAACAAGTACCGTGAGGGAAAGTTGAAACAGAACCCTGTAGAGAGAGTTCAAGAGAACGTGAAACCGTTAAGAGGCTAAACGGGCGGAGATTCGAAGATCGAACTGGGGGGATTCAGTTCGACGGTTTGTCCGGGAGACGGCAGCGGGTTTAGTTGGCGGCTGCGGGTCCGTTCTCCGGGCCCTGCGGCCGTCGCGACCTCCCTTTCTCTCGATCCTTCGGGGTCGGGGGAGGCAGGGGGGCGCGGCCCGCCGCCTGCCCGGCGCCGGCGGGCGATCTTCCCCCCGCAGTAGGTCGCCGCGACGCGTTGGGGTTTGGGGCGTCTGAGGCCCGGGTTCTGGCAGGAACCGGCGGCGCGTGCCGCGTGTCGGGAGATGGGGTTTCTCGCCCCTCTGTCGCCGCGGCGTTCCAGCGCGCTCGTCCGGGGATCCCCCGGCGTCCTCGTCTTGCTCCCCCGACGGTCACTCCTCCGGGGCGCCGGGCCGGCTATCAACGCCGCCCGGTTTTTTTTGCCTTCGCGGCGTGCAAAGAGTCGATCCTCCACCCGACCCGTCTTGAAACACGGACCAAGGAGTCCAACATGTATGCGAGTCAATGGGCGCACTAAACCCACGGGCGCAATGAAAGTGATTGGGCCGATCCCTCGGCGAGCGGGCGGCCGCGCGCACCCGGACGGAGTGACTGACTTTCCTCCCCGGGACGGCGCGGAGTCCCGCTTCCGCTCCCGCACGCCGGGGTCCCTTCCTTCGGGCGGGGGCCTTTCGGGGGGCGCAGGCCCGGGACTCGCCATGACGAACGGGCGCCGCCGCCCTCCCCGGGCGGGTTTCCGGCGTCCGGATGTGTCGGCGGGTACCCAGAGCATAAATGTTGGGACCCGAAAGATAGTGAACTATGCTTGGCCAGGATGAAGCCAGGGGAAACCCTGGTGGAGGTCCGAAGCGTTTCTGACGTGCAAATCGATCGCCAGAGCTGAGTATAGGGGCGAAAGACCAATCGAACTATCTAGTAGCTGGTTCCCTCCGAAGTTTCCCTCAGGATAGCTGGCGCTCATGTCGAACGAGTTCCATCCGGTAAAGCGAATGACTAGGGGTGTTGGGGACGAAATGTCCTCAGCCCATTCTCAAACTTTAAATGGGTGAGGTGCCGGGCTTGCTTCGCTGAAGCCCCGGACGAGAATCGGAGTGCCTAGTGGGCCAATTTTGGTAAGCAGAACTGGCGCTGTGGGATGAACCAAACGTGGAGTTAAGGGGCCTAAATGGATGCTAATTCCGATCCCATGGAAGGGAGTTGCTTGCTATAGACAGCAGGACGGTGGCCATGGAAGTTGGAATCCGCTAAGGAGTGTGTAACAACTCACCTGCCGAAGCAAGTAACCCCGAAAATGGCATGGCGCTCAAGCATCCTCCCGATACTCTACCGCCGGGCGCACTATTGGCTGCGACGAGGAGGTCTCGAGGCCCCGGCGAGTAGGAGGGCGCGGTGGTGAGCGTAGAAGGATACGGCGTGAGCCGGTCTGGAGCCGCCACCGGTGCGGATCTTGGTGGTAGTAGCAAATGCTCGAGCAAGCCGGACCCTCGTTGACCGAAGCGGAGGAGGGTTCCCCGCCAACATCGCTTGGTCGTGGTTAAGTCGGCCCTTAGTCCGAGGATAGCTTCCCTCCCATCCCCTGGAAAATGCCACAAGAAAGCAGTGGTGGAGCGCGGCGGCAGGCGGCGGCTGTTGTTGTTGGTCGTCGCCGCCGAGGCCTCCTCCTGTTTTTGCGTGGGGGTAGAGTCGGCACGAGCCGGTGGAGCGAGCCAGCGGTAAGAGTCAGTCGAGAGGAGCGCGGCGGGGGCGGCGGCGGCGGCGACGGCGACCACTGAGCCTGCTTTGTCTTGGGCCGGTGGTTTGTTGTTGTTGCTGCTGCTGCTTCTTCTTTTGT
>NW_028236233.1:10000-12500 GCF_977035675.1 Penaeus japonicus | reverse complement strand
CATATACATATACATATATATACATATACATATATATATACAAATAATTCATATAATACATATACATATAGTATACATAACATATATATAGCATAGACATATTAATACATATAGATATACATATACATAATATATATACATATATATATATACATATAACATATAATACACATATATATATATACATTTAATATATATTATATATACTAATCACATATACATATAAACCTATCATACATATACATATATACACATATACAAATATACATATACATATATATATTCATATATATACATATACATATACATATAACAAATATATATCATATCATATATATACATAGATATACATATACGATAGTACATATATATACATCTACATATACATATATATACAAATACATATACATATATATCATATACATATACATATACATATACATATATATACATATACATATATTTATACATATACATTTATATACATAACATATATATACATATACATATATATATATATATAGATAATATATACAATAATATTATATAATATACATAATATATATATATATACATATATATTTATATATATATACATATCTAATATACACATATACATATATACAAATATACAAATACATATATATGAATATAATATATATACAAGAATATATATATATATATATATATATATGTGTGTGGTGTGTGGTGTGTGTGAGTGTTGTGGTGTAAACATATATACACCTATGTATGTAAATATAACATAATACTGAGACTCACTCTTACTCTGCTTTCTCTCTTTCTCTCTTCTACTCTCTCTCTCTCTCACTCCCTGTCCCCCTCTCTCTCCCTTTCCTCAAAATCTCTCCATCTTACCTCTTCAAACTTTTCATTTTCACTTATACGAAATTCCTCGCACCAACTTGGAGTGAAAAGTTGTTTTTCAAATCAATGCATTAAGAACAGCTTATATCTCGGAGTATCATGAGAAGGGGATGGGTATAAATCGAGAGGGAAGGAAGAGGAGCTTAGGGAAAAGAGATGGAGGAGAGGCAGGCACAAATGCGGCGATAACGAGATAAAAAATAGGAGTGGTGTGATAAACGAGGAGAAGGAAAAAAGATGTAAGGTATGGTGATTCATCGGATATGGATGAGGTGGGAGGTTGGGAGGTGTGGGTGATATACGTGAACTGTAAGTAAGAGAGGAACAATATCAAGAGGAGACGGTGAAAATGGTGGTAATGAGAAAGCAAAGAAAAGACACGAAAAGAAAGAAACGAAGATGGAAGATAGATCTAGAAGAATAGATAAACAGAGGGAAATAACAACGAGACAATGGAAACGTCCAGAGGAATTAGAAAAGCTGGAAAGGAGAGGAGGACAAACGAAGAAAGGTCAGTGAAGGAAATAAATCAAAAAATGAAAGATAGAGAGAACAATAAGAAAACCAGCAATACATAAGATCGAATCAGAATCACGAGAAAATAATTAATACGCAAGAGAAAGGAGCTAAAGGGAGAGACAGACAAAGGGATTACATCCCGGCCGTCCATATGCCACATCCTCCCACGCACCACAAAGATGAAATAAGAGAAAAACGAAGGGGAAAGAGGAGGGGAAATAGAAACAAAGATGAATAACAGAAAGGGAAGAAATGCCAAAAAAAGGAAATAGAAAGTCGGAAAATGGAGGAAAACTAACGAAGATGGAATGTACAGAGAAAAAAAAAACGAAAATGAAATAAAACGAAGTGAAAGTAGATTAAATAATTAGGGAAATAAAAACGGCAAAGAGAGATGAGTAAAAAAGGGACAAAAGGAGAGAAGATAGAAATGAAGGATAATAACCAAGAAAAAACAAGAGTATAAAGATATGGGGGTAATGATTAGAAAGAAGAGGAGAGTAGTAATGGAGACGAAGTAGAGAAAGAAGCGTAAAGTAAAAGATAGAGAAGGAAGTTGATCAAAGGGATATGAGATTTTTGAAAAATATCGTAAAGGAAACTGCGATAAAATAAAAAAAAAAATGACGAGAAAAAGTGTGAAAGAAATCATGAAAAAAAAAGAAAAGATATAGATAAGAATAATGGGTACGAAGATAAAAGAGGCAGATTAAGCTTAATATAGGATATAAAATAGAAAATGCAAGAATTTTCTGAGAAAAATCACAAAGTTATACACACACACACTACTAATACTACAAACAAACATACATATATATATATATATATATATATATATATATATATTATATATATAATATATATTATATATATATATATAAAATATGGTATATGTATATAAATAAATATATATTATAAATTAATTATATTTATAGATACATATACATAGACTATAACAATATATATGTATATAGATATAGTATAAATATATATATTTATATATATATACATATATCCATATATATATTATATACTATATATATGATAGATATATATTATATATATATATTACGATGATTATTTATATATATATATA
>NW_028236233.1:0-5000 GCF_977035675.1 Penaeus japonicus | reverse complement strand
CAACTTTTAAAATAATCTTAGGAAAATTGTGTTTTGTGGTCGGTATATGGTATGTGTATGTGTGTATATTGTGTGTGTGTGTGTGTGTGTTTGTTGTTTTGGTGTGTGTTGTGTGTGTTTGTTGTGTGTGTGTGTGTTTTGTGTGTGTGTTTGTTGTGTGACTGACTGAGTGAGGTGAAGTGATGAGTGAAAGCGAGTTTGAGAGTGATAGAGGGAGAGGGAGAGAGGGAGAGAGAGAGAAGAAGGAGAGAGAGAAGAGAGAGAGAGAGAGAGAGAGAGAGAAGAGAGAGAGAGGAAGAGAGAGAGAGAGAGTGAGAGTGAGTGAGTGCTAGTGATGTGTGCGTTGGCGTAGATCATTGTTATATCGCCAACCACAAATGAAAAAAAAAAATAAAGAAAAACATAGAAAATCCTCCACAATATGATTAAAAAAATTAAGCTTTGAGAATAGAAGATTACATGATATAAATCACTTCTATAACACTTCATAGTTTGTAAGCCATGCATTTTGCATAATCTCCATAAAACTCGTGTTAACATGAGTAACAAAGTAATGAAACAAATTTACACCCTACCTCTGCTTTATTATTAGAGATCCATTTTTGTGTGATGTACATTCATAATATTTTAGTCCTCGCGCTACTTATCCTTTATCTACTATATGTCCTCATTAAAAGATGAATTAACATTATATATCCCAGGATCATGGCATCTTATTCAGTCCATGAAAAACATGTACATGAGGAACCGAAAGGTTAGAGCTTAAGGCGTCTGGGTGAATGTCATGTTTCCTGTGTAGTTGGGATAGCCTGACGACAACAGTAGATTTGCTCTTATCGTCGGCTGTGATTTTTATTTTATGGGAAAATTCATATTCTGTAATTTACTTTGCGATTAAATAGAAATAAATGTTGTGTAATTTGTTTAGGATCCTTCACCACCCATACGACGATACTGACATATGCATGCAGTTTCTGTGTTTTTTTATAATTCTTAATATCAACTATATCATCACGCTTAATGTTATTGATTGTTTAGCGCAAATGTCATTTTCCGTAATTGGTGTATTAACCTGAAGAACTATCATCTACTTCTCACTTGGAAATGATACTAGTCACTACAAGTGCGTGCATTTCCCCTAGTTATTTTCCTTTTCTGATTTCATCAATATATGCAACCTAACGAAGGGCATCCTGCAAGGTAGATTCTGCTAAAAGTTATGAAGATTCAAACTTCATGATTAGTGTAATGTTCCTTTAACCATACAAAGGGCCGTTAATTGTTTTTCACATTTATCACTGGGATGTAAATAGTGAAACATTATTTTATGAATGGACAATGGAAATAAATATATAATAGGAAATCAGTGATATTCTCCGTGACTCTTAAACGTTTGCATGTCGCGATTTTTTTCTCATAATGTGAAAACTGATTTTCGTTTTGTGTCCCGATGGAAATTGCACGAACGAATAATAATAAGTGCATCAGTAACAAAATGATTCATGATATAGCAATAAAACACTCGAGCATATGATGGAAAACTTCAATAAAACAAATGGGACGAATCAACCAAAAAAAAAACACAAACACAGTAACGTGCACATTAATAGAAATAATAAAAACACTCTCATTTTCATTTTGTGCAGCGTTTATTTACTTAGATTGAGGGAGCTACAAATTGATATTCATTTCATGTCAGATGCAAGATTTGCAGCATATGCAGTCAAGTAGTCTTCTCCTCAAAGGCTGAAAATGTAGGCTATACTAGTTGCGCAGATGTAACACACATTACCTGATCAATACAGAGTTCCAACTGCCCTCGGAATCGTAACACGGTTAATGACACTTGACAAGATGAGAAACGCCGTCGAATTATCATCCAGGTTCCCTCTATTTGGTTTTGTCAATTCTAAGCCCCTTTCCTCTCTCTCTCTCTCTCTCTCTCTCTCTCTCTCTCACTCTCTCTCTTTCCCTCTCTCTCACTCTCTCTCCATATTCCATCAAGAGGCAGTATAAGTTGTTGAAGAAAGTTAGCCTGCTATATGTGTCGAGAGCACTTTCGTGTTTACAGGAAGTTGGATATACGTCTTGGCAATTAATTTGGTGTAAAAAAAAAATTCCGAAAACCTCCTCTCTAAATATTTTTTTCGTTTTCTTACTCGCTTAAAAAGTATTAACAACGCTGCTGATCCATACCTGAGTGACGCCCATGGCAACAGTTTTAGGACACTCTATATCCGACAAATTTACTGGATAAATAAAGGGAAACGAAAACATAAACCACGCCATATGTGAATGTTTCCTAAACGTATATATAATATGTGTGGTGTGTGGTGTGTTGTGGTGTGTGTGTGTTGTGTGTGTGTGTGTAGTGAGTGTGTGTGCTGTGGCGTGTGCGTGGCGTATATGCGTGTGCGTATCGCGTGTGCGTGTGCGTGTGATCAAGCCAGCGGAGTTAAAGAGCGCCTGCGTGCGGGGACCGCGTAGCACAGACTCGGAGGCCCAATATCACAAAAAAAACTAATACCGTTAAGATGACTATCGCGCCCTTCTCTTTTCCTCGTCTTGTTTTCCTACTTCCACCTCTTCCTATTCCTTTCCTTGTTGTGTGAGGCTTTTGTGCCAACCAGAAGTCTTGCTTCTTGAATTTTTTTCGCCTTTTGACACCCTGTTTTTGTATTTGTCTATTAGTTATATTTCAACCTTTGTTATTTATCTATTTTATGATCCCCGATATATATATATAAATATATATATATATATATAATATATAATGTTGTGTGTGTGTGTGTGTTGTGGCGTTTTGGGTACGTTTTGTGTGGTGTGTGTGTGTTGTGGGTGTGTGTGTGTGGTGTGTGTGTGTGTGTGTGTGTGGTGTGTGTGTCTGGATGTGTCCTGTCCTCTGTTTCTGCTATTTTTTTCTTTATTTATATATATGTATATACTATATAGATATATAATATATAGCGATATATATATATATATATACACACATACACATACACACACACACGTACACGCACATGCACACGCTCACGTACATACACACACCAAACACATATATATATATATAATATATATATATTTACACATATATATATATACATATATAATATATATATATTTATAACATATATATATACATATATATTTATAACATATAATACATATAATATATATATATATATACTTATATATATATATATATACATATATATATATATATTATATACATATATAGATATATATATATATATAATAATATATATATTTATATTTATCTATTATATGTGTGAGTGTGTGTGTGGTTGCTGTGTGTGAATTCGAGGTTGCTACATTAAACCAAGCACCCTCAGTCAAAAATCTAGGGGGGGGGGTGTTTTTTTTAAAATACACATAGACAGAGACACATGACCTTTGAGACACATATTGACTACATTACAGAAAGTAATGGGACTTTGATATTCCTAAATCACATAAACAGAAACAAGAATATCGCCGTATAAACATTAGCATTAAGTATCTTAACTAACGGCCTAAACATTTGGGGTCAATAAACAAAACACTAATACTAACCCGAAGAAAAAAAAAATCGCTGCAAGAGTAGCAATAGAAAAGTATATAAATGCGACCACATAACACTACAAATAAACAAACAAAATGGTTTCAACAGTCAAACACAAAATAAAATTAATGAAACAAGTAAGAAAAAACCCAAACAAAAAAATCAGACAAGGAAAATTATCCACATTGTTTGTTTTTTTTTTTACCTACACCCAACATCAAATACGAAAATAGGGCAAGAAATAAGGAGGCAGCTCCTAGACCATGATCTGGAAAACCATCTACAGAAGTAAAATTTAAAACAAATTGAAAAGAAGAACATCCAATTATAAATGAAAAACAAGCGCTTGAAACAACAAAGACACACACGGTATTTTCAGAGTCACTTGGTGGTATTAATAAATTTTTTTTCAGCTCTTTTTTTTTTCTCGACACACCAAACATGTATACCTCATATTGTCGGTTCATACTATAAACATTAGGCCAATGTAAATACAACATGTAAAAGAAGAAAACAATGCAATTAAGGAATAAAGTATTTTGAATTTGAATAGAGAGTTAGATGGAGAGAGAGTGATAGAGAGAGAGAGAAGAGAAGAGAGATAGAAAGAGAGAGAGAGAAGAGAGTAGGAAGATGGAGAGAGAGAGAGGAAGAGGGAAGAGAGAGAGAGAGAGAGATGAGAGAGAGAGAGAGAGAGAGAGATAGAGATAGAGAGGAGAGATAGGATGGAGAGAAGAGAGAGAGAGTAGAGAGAGATAGATAGAGAGAGAGAGAGAGTAGATGGAGAAGAGAGAGTAGAGAAAGAGAGAGAAGAGAAGAAGAGGAGAGAGATAAGAGGATGAAGAGAGTGGGGAGTCGGATGGAGAGAGAGAGGATAGGAGAGAGGAGGAAGAGAGTAGGATGGAGCGGAGCGAGATAGCACAGAGAGAGAGAGAGAGAGAGTGAGAGGAGAGAGGAAGAGGAGGAGAGGAGAGAGAGAGAGAGAGAGAGAGAGAGATAGAGGGATGGAGAGAGAGGAGGTGAGGAGAGAGAGGGGGAGGAGAGAGAGAGTGAGAGAGAGAGAAGAGTAGGAGGAGAGAGAGAGGAGTGTAGAGAGAGTGAGAAAGAGGAGTGAGAGAGAGAGGAGAGATTACATATAACATATCTGCATCGTCTACTCATATACATTACTTCATCCTTATTTATCTTTTCTTATAATATCCTCGCCATCTGTCTTACATATCGCGTCCCTTGCATCGTTTCTCCGTGTACATTCTCTCCTCCTTTCTTTTCTCCTCCATCATCCGCTAACACCCCGTTATCCTTTGCTTTTTCATTCACCCTCTTTATCTCTCATATACTTTCCTTCTCTCTTCCTGGATAATCTACCCTTGCGTCATCTTCTTTCTCATCTTTCCTTCTCTTTTTTCTAATTCCTTTTCTCCTTTGAGAGGGA
>NW_028236232.1:0-5000 GCF_977035675.1 Penaeus japonicus | reverse complement strand
AGACGAAGAGGCAACTCTTCACGGCGTCCCCTCCAGGTGAAGATAAAACGGGCGACCTCTCTACCTGACCTCGCTTGCAGAGACAACTGGACTCGCCTTAGGCGAAGGCGCTGGGAGCGTCAGCTCCCCGCCGCCGACCCCCACGCACCTAACAGAGAACAGAAGACATCCGAAGCCATCGCTACCAGTAATTATTTCTATTTCAACCGTGCCGATATTCACCCAATAAAGGAAACAAGAACACCAGACTTTGGCTTCAAAAAACCCTTTGTGAGTACACATCTCACAAATTGGTAGCAGCGGTGAAAATCTCACAAATTGGTGGCAGTGGTGGGATCCCAGTCTGTTCGAAAATCGACGAAAATCTACGTCACTCGCCACGCTATACCTCACAGGGGATTTTCGCTTTCCCATCTCAAGATACCTGCCACAGCGCAGCGCAGCAAGAGTTCCGTAAAATGGCAACCTACATCACATGAATGTGTTAGGACGTAAGGTCATAGGAACACCCAGACAATTCCAACATCAAGATCTTCTCATCCCTCTATCACCTTCCTCATTAACAACCCCCAAATCCATAATACTCCAAAAACCCCCTAAGGTCCTTCGGCCACGCAGCCCACACCCCCCCCCCCAAGAAAAATCGAGATCAACGGACAAGATGGACTCCTCCACATCCCAACCCTCAACTAAAACTTCCCTCCGAAAACGTTTTTCCGCTCGAACATTTCTTCACAGAAACCGTAATACATACATCCCCCCCCCCCCCCCCCCCCCCATACAATGGGCCAATTCTCCTTATTTCTCTACTTTCTATGTCCCCCATATACGTGTCCTTACGTGTTTTAACAGTGAAAAAAGTTCAAACGTTCTCTGTTAAGCTAAGTGTTATTTTTTTCTCACACTTTTAACATTATAATTACATTCTTATCGGTGATCGAACTATTAATTTAATAACTGTGTTAAATGTATTGTATATTTTGCCGTAAAACAACTTTAAAGAAAGTAATTTTGTATGTTTCAATTCTTTCTTCTATGATGCTACAATTTTTTTCTCATTCGTTAATCACTCGTTTGTATTATCGAATTCTATAATTCTACAATTCATCATGTATGTAAACGACACGAGTCTGAAAGTTCGTTAGTATTTTAAGGAATATTCCACTGATAAATTCCCCTCTCCCCCAAACATTGTACGTTTATGGCCACCACGCCGTGTACCCCCCCCCCCCCTCTCACGTTCGGCAAACGCCACGCTCATCCAACCACCCCACCCCCGCTACATGACCCTCGGAGCTAGCGTCAGGTCACAGGAGACTCATTAAGATTTCACTTTTCCCCTCCCCCCCGTGTATCCCCCTCCACCCTCCCTCATCGATGTTAAAAGACGAGTATAGATATCATTTGCTATTTGTTTAATAAGCAAGGTCTCCATGTTACGACGATGAAACCTTCAGAAAGGCTTGGCAAACCAGCCTTGTCAATCCTGATGTCCCATACAACCTTGAAGACCGACGATCCTTCACAACCGTGCGGGATTCGTTCATAATCAGATAAGATTTGTTTGGGTTTGTTAAATCTTCGCAATCATGTTGTGAGGGAGATATAGTAAAGTGCAATATACTCTCTTTCCTTTCATTTTTGATATTCATATTAACCATATGGAATATGATAAATGAATTATACTTTCTCCTTTTTGTTATTCATATTGATTATCTAAATCTGATATCCTCAATTAATTCGTATTTGGTCTATTTTAAATTGAATTAAAAAAGGCAAATTCGAATTTTATTCATTTTTCATGTATCATATACATTACGTAAGCCGGTCAAACGCAGTGTAAAAAGATTCCGCAGCCAGAGATGCTATGGGTTGCATAAGACGTTTGTACTTGCTGCGAGCCGACTATCCGATTGCAGATTGAGTGGAATAATCTCAATTCGGATCAGTACTTCATTTTTATCATTGTTATTCGCATATGTCGAGTGCGATTTCATAATCATCTACGAATTTGATATTATCATCATAGTTAATTATTATGTAAGTACTGAGATTAAAAGGTTAAGTTAGGTACAGTATTTATTTTATCTTTTTTATTTTTTAAAAGGAATAATTCCATACGTACTTGAAATAACACATCTTACTCACTCATACATACATATTCTCAAACTCTCTCTCTCATGTTCACTTTCTATTTCGAACTTATTGCTCACTGTAGACGCATCGTCTACCCTTCTTACTTTACAATAGCTCACCCCACGCTTCTGTTGACATGCACACCTGACACTAACTTTGTGTCATGGTGTAAAATGAATGAATTCATAGTAATTCGGTAGAGGACGCTCCACCCACAATATTCTTTTTATCGCCCTTAGTTTATCGAAAGTGGATAGTTATTAGCATTGTATTTCCATAAACTAACAATTATCTCTTACTCTTGCAATAGCTACTTACAATTTTGTTCACGAACATACTTGACTCTAATACAGTGTCATGGCATAAAACGAATTAATGAATTCAAATAGTAATTCGGTGAAGGACTTAGTGCCACCCATAACAATTCTTTTATCGCCCTAAGTTTGTTGATACGATAATGTGATAGTTATTTGCATGACTTAACTGTTTTGTAGCATCCTTTCTTATTTATTCTGAGACTCGTTTCTCCGTTTGTTATTCATATTAATTAGCTACAGTCTAATATCATTCTCAAATTGTTTATATTTGGTCTATTTTAAATTGTCTCATTGAAATGGCAACTTCGAATTTTAATTCCTTCATGTATCATATACATTAGTTAAGCTTAAGTAAGTTACATGGCGAAGAAACGCAATTAGCCGTGAAAGACTTTCCCGACATAAAGCCAGAGAGCTAGGGTTGCTATAAGATGCTCTGTTTCTGGTGAGCGTGTGAGTCCATATCCAATGATATCGCGATGTATTACACAAAATATTCTAATTTCAGGATCAGGCTTCATGTATTATCATTTTCGTGAGTGCTCTTGTCTACTGGCAAGTTCTTTTGAATGGCGCTTCACATTTCATACACATCGCTCTACTAAGCTATCTACTTCGAGCGCCGAGCTCAAACACAGTTTAGCGTAATGCTATGAGGAAACGTTGACCCTAAATACAGCCCGCAGACACCAATGGTTGCTAGTACAAGAAATTGTGTACTGCGCGATGGCCAACCTATCTGATTGAAAAATTTGAAACAGAATAATCCCGATTCAGATCAGCTAGTTCATCATTATTATCATTATTCATTAATACATATGCATCTTATCATCTGCGAGGCATATGTCCCACTAGTGCCGAGATCTCATTAATCTACAACGTATCTTAGTGAGCGGTGACATGATTAATTGTACTAGCTAATTATTGGCAGACAAAAAAGCACTAAGGCTACAATAGCGCGTCTAATCTTTCAACAGCTCACAGTATTATCTATTTAATACACTTTCTTGTTTCTCAGAAGGAAAATCAAAAATTCCACTACGAAACTTGCGAATAACAACATCTATTCACTTATCGTCATACAACACTATAGCTCACCTACTCTGATAGATCACGTCACGTTTACTTATCAAACCTCCACGAATACTTCACTTGACTGTCTGCACTTAGCACGTCACACTACTCCTTACTCTTACTTAGCACCATCTAGCTCATCCCACGCTTTGTTTCTATCCACTAAAACCATACACCTTGACCACTGCCAGGCATTGAGATCTGGCACTCGAAATTCTGATGCTAGTTCACACGACTAATCATATTATCGCCCGTCACCAATATCGTGCATCACGGATGCTACACAAGTCAACAGCGTCAACGTGCGTATATAATGTGCTGGATAACGTGGTCACGTATATATCTGAGTAAAGACGAGGTGAGCGAAAAGTCCAACCCAGTGAAAACCTCGACTAGGAATCTCTTTATTCCGGCGATCCTCACATGGCGACAGGTGATAAAACGCTCGACCTGGAGGCTCAGTCTCATCCTATTCTCACCCACTTCCTGGTCAGAGACAGTTACGCACTCTGGTCCTACACCACTCCCTCAAACTTTGTCACGTGTAGGATCACGCCACATACATCCACAACATAGTCTACTTCACGTCCGGAGGCTCCGCCTAACGCTCACATCTAGTACTTTCTCTAACTCGTCTACTATTACCGTTATACCATCAAATACAAGGAAACAACTTACCCAACCCGACTTTGAGGCTTCAATACAAATCTCATAGTGTGCGCCTACTCACCCTCACAGCAGACAGGACATGGTAAGAGACGTAGATGGCTATGAGCAGAGAACGCTTCACGGCTATAGGAGAGGAGCAAGAGACTGAAGCATATGTGACATCAGATCGGATGAACGTGAAACTAGTGCGAGTGAGGAGCTAATGACTACGAGAGAGAGTATGCGAGAAAAAGAGGATATGAACAGAAAAAAAGGGTATGAAACGTGCGTGCGAGGGGAGGGAGAAACACGAGATGGCAATAGGTTAGGACTTTTGAAAGAGAAAGAGCCAACAGTCTTAGATGAGATATTAAAGAATGGAGTCAAAGAGACATCAAAGATGCAGCGCTGTAGGAGATAGTCGGAGAAATCAAGAGTTTGAGAAGACATCTAGAGAATAGGGGGAGAGAGCAAGTAGGAGAGAGCACGCAGTCGGGATAAGAGAAAGAGGGTCTAGTGAGTATAAGAAAAGAATAGGAGAGAGAGAGAGTGGGGAAAAGTTGAAAGAGAGAGTAGATGAGGAGAGAGAGCTGATAAGAGAGACATAGAGATGTAAGATGGAGATTAGAAGAGAGAGTTGATAGGAAGAGAGACGGGAGAAGGATAGAATTAGCGCAGAGAGCCAGATATGATTAACAGAGAGAGTAGAAGATAGCTGGGAGAGATGAGAGAAAGAGAGGAAGGAGAGAGATAGAGAGATAGGAGATAGAGAGAGTGGGTAGAGAGAGAAGGGGGAGGAGAGAGTAAGAGCGAAAACTTGGAGAG
>NW_028236231.1:0-6609 GCF_977035675.1 Penaeus japonicus | reverse complement strand
ACAAATCTCAAAAAACCAACGCCTAAAACTGTCTCACTCTACAAACCGAACCCCCAAAAAATAACTCATTCAAACTATAACAAAAACCTAATCTCACAACAGAAAGGAATCCTTCTGTTATGACAAACTCACCTTGGTACCAGAACACGATTAGGCTGACTAGGACTACGGTGATAAAGGTTATGAGAGTTCCTAGCAGGATCCTCACTGTATTGGCACCTAGGATAGCGAAGCCTCGAGGTCCTGAGCCATCCTCACCACCCATCCTTCGAAGGTCCTTGTAGGATGGACCGTTCGCGTGGCCTGTCCTGGAATCACCCTTTTTTCTGGAAGGAACAGTGGAAAAGTCGAAGTAGAGAGTGGTTGGTTTGGGGAGGGGGTTTGTTTTGGTGCGATGGTTAGGGGTGTGTTGTGGGTTGGTCCTGTTTTATCTATGCTGGTCTCTGGTCCTTGCTGTCTCTTATTTGTGACTCACCTCTATCTCTGTCTCTTTGCCTCTCTCTCTCTCTCTCTCTCTTTCTCTTTCTCTTTCTCTCTCTCTCTCTCTCTCTCTCTCTCTCTCTCTCTATCTCTCTCTCTTCCATCCTCCCCTCCTCTCTCTCTTTCTATCTCTTTCTCTCTCTCTCTCTCTCTTTCTTTCTTTCATCCCCCCTCCTCCTCTCTCTCTTTCTCTCTCTTTCTTTCTCTTTCTCTCTCTATCTCTCTCTCTCTCTCCCCATCCCTCTCTCTCTCTCTCTCTCTCTCTCTCTCTTTCTCTTTCTCTCTCTTTCTCTCTCTCTCCCTCTCTCCCTTTCTCTCTCTCTCTCTCCTTCCCTTTTTTTTATCTCTATCTCTCCTCTCTCTCTCAATTCTCTCTCTATTATCTATACTATCTATCTCTTTCTATCTCTTTCTCTCTCTCTCTCTCTCTTTCTTTCTTTCATCCCCCTCCTCCTCTCTCTCTTTCTCTCTCTTTCTTTCTCTTTCTCTCTCTCCTCCTTTCTCTCTTCTCCCTCCTCTCTCCTCTCTCTCTCTCTCTTCCAGCCTACTCCTCTCCTCTTTCTATCTCTTTCTCTCTCTCCTCTCTCTCTTTCTTCTTTCTTCCCCCCTCCCTCCTCCTCCACTTTCTCTCTCTTCCTTTCCCTCTTTCTCTCTCTCTCTCTCTCTCTCTCTCCCCATCCCTCTCTCTCTCTCTCTCTCTCTCTCTCTCTTTCTCTTTCTCTCTCTTTCTCTCTCTCTCCCTCTCTCCCTTTCTCTCTCTCCCTCTCCCTCTCCCTTTTTATCTCTTTCTCTCCCTCTCTCTCTCTCTCTCTCTATCTATCTATCTATCTATCTCTTTCTATCTCTTTCTATCTCTCTTTCTCTCTCCCTCTCTCCTTTCTGTTTTATCTATATGGCAATTTGTTGATAAGAATCTTCTTTACAGTTATTTTGTTAATAATGATGATGAAGATAACAATGATTATGAAGTCAATGATAATAGTGACGGTTATGATGATGATGACAATGACGATGAAGATGAAGATGATAATGATGATGATGATGATAATAATGATGATGAAGATAATGAGGATGATGATGACGATAATGATAATGATATTGAAGGTGAAGATGATGATAATGATAATGAAGATAATAATAATAATTATAATTATAATAATAATGATAATGATAAAGATAGCGATAGACACGACAATAATGATAACGACATCACCTGCCATATATCAAATTGCAATGGGGATTCGGGCGTGACTCTAAAAACAGATAAATAAATAGTAATCACACTATCAGTAAAAAAAAAAAAAAGTAGAATATTGATAATAACTTTAAGAGGTTAAAACGAAAATGAAAACCAACTATGCTATAAAATTTCATAAACCCACGACATGATTTTTTAACATAACGACCAACTAGCCAATAATCTACTTAGAAACGACCATTAAGTCAATAAACTACTAACCAAGAAACAACCAATCAGCCAATAAACTAACCAAGAAACAACCAATCAGCCAATAAACCACTAACCAAGACACAACCAATCAGCCAATAAACCACTAACCAAGAAACAACCAATCAGCCAATAAACTACTAACCAAGACACAACCAATCAGCCAATAAACTACTAACCAAGAAACATCCAATCAGCCAATAAACTACTAACCAAGACACAACCAATCAGCCAATAAACTACTAACCAAGACACAACCAATCAGCCAATAAACCACTAACCAAGAAACAACCAATCAGCCAATAAACTAACCAAGAAACAACCAATCAGCCAATAAACTACTAACCAAGAAACAACCAATCAGCCAATAAACTACTAACCAAGACACAACCAATCAGCCAATAAACTACTAACCAAGACACAACCAATTAGCCAATAAACTACTAACCAAGACACAACCAATCAGCCAATAAACTACTAACCAAGACACAACCAATTAGCCAATAAACTACTAACCAAGAAACAACCAATCAGCCAATAAACTACTAACCAAGACACAACCAATTAGCCAATAAACCACTAACCAAGAAACAACCAATCAGCCAATAAACTAACCAAGAAACAACCAATCAGCCAATAAACCACTAACCAAGACACAACCAATCAGCCAATAAACCACTAACCAAGAAACAACCAATCAGCCAATAAACTACTAACCAAGACACAACCAATTAGCCAATAAACCACTAACCAAGAAACAACCAATCAGCCAATAAACTAACCAAGAAACAACCAATCAGCCAATAAACCACTAACCAAGACACAACCAATCAGCCAATAAACCACTAACCAAGACACAACCAATCAGCCAATAAACTACTAACCAAGACACAACCAATCAGCCAATAAACTACTAACCAAGACACAACCAATTAGCCAATAAACTACTAACCAAGACACAACCAATCAGCCAATAAACTACTAACCAAGACACAACCAATTAGCCAATAAACTACTAACCAAGAAACATCTAATCAGCCAATAAACTACTAACCAAGAAACAACCAATCAGCCAATAAACTACTAACCAAGACACAACCAATCAGCCAATAAACTACTAACCAAGACACAACCAATTAGCCAATAAACCACTAACCAAGAAACAACCAATCAGCCAATAAACCACTAACCAAGAAACAACCAATCAGCCAATAAACTACTAACCAAGAAACAACCAATCAGCCAATAAACCACTAACCAAGAAACAACCAATCAGCCAATAAACTAACCAAGAAACAACCAATCAGCCAATAAACTACTAATCAAGAAACAACCAATCAGCCAATAAACTACTAACCAAGAAACAACCAATCAGCCAATAAACTACTAACCAAGACACAACCAATCAGCCAATAAACTAACCAAGAAACAACCAATCAGCCAATAAACTACTAACCAAGAAACAACCAATCAGCCAATAAACTACTAACCAAGACACAACCAATCAGCCAATAAACTAACCAAGAAACAACCAATCAGCCAATAAACTAACCAAGAAACAACCAATCAGCCAATAAACTAACCAAGAAACAACCAATCATCCAATAAACTACTAACCAAGAAACAACCAATCAGCCAATAAACTACTAACCAAGAAACAACCAATCAGCCAATAAACCACTAACCAAGAAACAACCAATCAGCCAATAAACTACTAACCAAGACACAACCAATCAGCCAATAAACTAACCAAGAAACAACCAATCAGCCAATAAACTACTAACCAAGAAACAACCAATCAGCCAATAAACTACTAACCAAGACACAACCAATCAGCCAATAAACTACTAACCAAGACACAACCAATTAGCCAATAAACTACTAACCAAGAAACAACCAATTAGCCAATAAACCACTAACCAAGAAACAACCAATCAGCCAATAAACCACTAACCATGAAACAACCAATCAGCCAATAAACTACTAACCAAGAAACAACCAATCAGCCAATAAACTACTAACCAAGAAACATCTAATCAGCCAATAAACCACTAACCAAGAAACAACCAATCAGCCAATAAACCACTAACCAAGAAACAACCAATCAGCCAATAAACCACTAACCATGAAACAACCAATCAGCCAATAAACCACTAAGTAAGAAACAACCAATCAGCCAATAAACTACTAACCAAGACACATCCAATTAAACAATAAACTACTAACCATGAAACAACCAATTAGCCAATACATGCAACCGAAAAAATAGAATATTCCTCTTCAGCAAAAACAATAACAATATCTATGATGATAATGAAAACGAGTGGTAATAATGAAGATATTTTTAATGAAGAATAATGAAATGGCGAACGTATTGAACAATTAGTCATAGTTAGTCACAATATTTACTTATTCACAACAATTCTCCAATTCTATGGTCTCATGATAATCATTATTATGATTGTCATTATCATCACTGTTATTCTTATCATTATGATAATGATGATGCTGATGATATGTTCATAACAATGATATTATTGACAATAATAATGACAACGATAATAATGATGATGATAATAATGATGATAATTATGATAATTTCAATAATCATGACATAATGATTATTAAATAATAATAATAATAATAATAATAATAATAATGAATGACGATAATGGTTATTATACTAATAAACAAAAGCAACAACGCTAATGACGATAATGATAATAACATTAACAACGACACCAGCAATGATGATAATAAAAGTGACAAAAAACAAGCATAATAGTGGCAGTGTTAATAATAAACAGACCTCACCACCCCACCCCCTACCCCCACCCCACCCACCCACGCACTCCACCCTTCGCCTGCACGCGCATTCCACCCACACCATCCACCCACCCACTCCACTCAATCCACCCACACCACACCACCCACTCCACTCAATCAACCCATCCACCCACCCACCCACTCCATCCACACCACCCACCCACTCCACTCCATCCACACCACCCACCCACTCCACTCCATCCACACCACCCACCCACCCACTCCACCCACTCCACTCAATCCACCCATCCACCCACCCACTCAATTCATCCATCCACTCCATCCACACCACCCACCCACCTACCCACTCCACTCAATCCACCCACCCTCCCACCCACTCCATCCACCCACCCACCCACTCCATCCACCCACCCACCCACTCTATCCACACCACCCACCCACCCACCCACTACATCCACCCACACCACACCACCCACCCACTCCACCCACACCATCCACCCACCCATTCCACTCCACCCACACCACCCACCCACCCACTCAATCCACCCATCCACACCACCCACCCACTCCACTCAATCAACCCAACCACCCACCCACTCCACCCACCCTCCCACCCACTCCACTCAATCCACCCACCCACTCCACCCACCCACTCAATCAACCCACCCACCTACCCACTCAATCCACCCACCCACCTACCCACTCAATCCACCCTCCCACTCCACTCCACTCCACACCACCCACCCACCCACTCCATCCACACCACCCACCCACCTACCCACTCCACCCACTCCACTCCACCCACCCAATCCACTCCACCCTTCGCCTGCTCGCTCACTCACCTAAGCTCCTGCAAGCAACCGTCAGCCAGCCAGACCATACGCCTCTTATGTAAACATTTATGTAAACATTTAGGTGATCTTGAAATACTACAGGTATGGTCATGCTGCCAAGTGTATGGATATTGATTAGGCGTTTTGTCATTGTTGGTGGTGGTATCATTTTAATATTGAGATTAGTATTATTATTATTTTTATTATGATTAAGTTCGTTGATAATATTATCGTATCTATAAGTAGCAGAATTATTATCATGACTGCCACTGTCACTAGTTATCATAATCATCGTCTTCAACATCATCATCATTATCATTATCAGAGCCATTATTCGCATTACGCCCATTCTTCAAAATCTAATCAATATATGAATTATATAATCATCATTAAAAATAACGCACGTATTCATAGGGTTATAAATTTTCTGGTGAGTTATAGACTACACATAAGAATGTCTGTGTTTTTTGTTTGTGTTTTTGTTTATGTAGATGTTTGCATGATTAGATGAGAACATATTGCATTATCAATATTATCATTATCATTTTGTTATTATCAATATTATCATTATCATTTTGTTATTATCAATATTATCATTATCATCTTGTTATTATCAATATTATCATTATCATCATTTTTGTATCATTGATGTAATCATTATCATCATATTTTTATCATTGATGTAATCATTATCATCATTTTCTGATCGTTACGATTATCATCATATTTATTATCATCATTAATTATTAGTATCATCATAATAATCCCAATCATCATCACATTTATTATCACTATTGTTATTGTCAATATCAGTAGTGTTGTCATCATCAAAAGCTAAGTGCGACTCCTTCAAAGTTAATCGTGTGAGCATAAGGAATTTTTTTAATTAATAACAAGGCCAGAGGCGAGTCAAAGGTGATCGCTGATTATTGATGATGCACGATAATTGCATCTAATTAAGGATTTTTTTTTCATATTCCGAGAATTTTTTTTTTTTTCATTAGCGCAATATCTTGCTCACTCGCTCTCTCTTTCTGTCTATCTGTCGTCTTGTTTGTCTTG
>NW_028236230.1:0-6306 GCF_977035675.1 Penaeus japonicus | reverse complement strand
TGAACCCATCTAAATCTAGGATTGCAAATATAAGGGGCCCCCACTTAAACAACTATAGTTAGGGGGTTTTTAAATTATTCGGGAAAAATCAAGGGCCTTATTTTCCATCTTTAAAATTAAATTTGAATAACCCCAAAATCTAGTCAAAACCAAAGGCAAATGGCCATGCTTTTCCTTTTCAACTGTAAAATATCTAGTTTTCGGGGGCCCCCAACCCCTGCTAGCATTCCCTACGGGGGAAAAGGAACAATCACCAACAAACTTTAATAGGACATTTTAAACTCGGGAACAATCACTGAAAGAATGTTTGGGACTTACGGGTCAGCGGGTTAAACAAAGCAGATTTTACCGTTTTTCCCCCCGAATCCCAAAGACACCAATTCCAATTTAAGGGATCTTTTCTTTCCCAAATTTAAAACCCCTTTTCGCATTTTTTTTCTCAGGCTTAGGAAGATTTAAACTCGGGATTGTTTCAGGTAAATTAAGATTTACTTTATTCACAACTCAAACCCTGAAAAAAAACTTAAAAAACATGGTTTTTTCCTATTCTAATGAAGCAAGATCACTTTCCCCCCCTGGTCCCTTATCAATTTTAAGGATTTCAAAATTTTAATGGGGCTCTTTAAAACAAAAAACCCATCCTAAAGAAAGGACATTTTACTTTAGCTTTTGACTTGGGAAACAAATTTACTCTTCAAAAGTAAATTTGTTTTTTCCAACTTTAAATTTTCTAATACAAAAATGCGTAACGCCCGGGGAAAATTTCAAAAAATTTTGAAAATTCCACCCTTTCCAAACTTTGAACTTCGGATCTTCGAAACAAAATAAAAACCTTTTTAATGCCCAAATTTTTATAACGATTAAAACAAAAAAGGGATTTATGGGCAAAAAATTTGAAATTTCCCAAGAGGGCTTTGAAAATTTTCCTTTTAAAAAACCCAGCTAAGGACAGATTCTTTAGCCAAAATTCTCTTACCTTTTAAAGTCCGGATACGCACTATGGGCAGACGCCCTCTAAAAAGCGGACCTACTGCTTTAGGGGGAAGGGCCTTCTTTCCCCCTACACTTTAAACTAGGGGAAATGGAGCCAGCAGTTAGCTAAAATCATGAAGCCCCCAAAAGGGATTCAAAATTCTTAATCCCGGCGGGCTTTTACCCCAAAAGGGGTTTAGAAAAATTTTTTTAAAAAATTAAAAAAAATAATCACGAAAACAGAGGTGTTTTTTTTTATCCCCTTAAAATTTTTTTCAGTTGTTTATAATCTGGGGGACTTCACTGGATAAAAAGTTAAATATCAATTTCCCTCAACAAAATACCAAGCTATTAGCCAATTTCTGTGATACCAATTGACAGGGCAATTTTTTTCATTCTAAAAAATAAGGTTTATATCTTCACATCTCGAAACATGCAAATTTCAGGCATAGAGATCAAAAACATTATTAAAACAACCCAATATCAAAGCCCCCTTCTTTTTCTAATTTTACCTCTCTGCCTCGGCCTAGCTTGTCCCATTCCAATTCATCTTAAAACCGTTAAAAATCCTCTTCCCTCAATTTTTCGTTGGAAACCTTTTTTGTTTGCCCAATTTAAAAAAAACTACCTCTAACGACAAAAACCCAAAGGGCTTCTGTTTGGTTTTTTAAAGGGGCTTAAATGTGAAAAAAATGTATAAAAAAAAATCACCTTTGTCGGCCTTTTAATATAAATCTACCCCCGAAGAACAAACTCTTAAAAATGGGGGGAACCCACACTTTCGGAAAACCCCTGTGGTAAATACCCCAACAAAACCCTCATTTAAAAACCCTTTCAAAAACCCCGTGGTTTATATTTTGCTTTAGCCATGGAACCTACTAATCCCCCAAAAGGGGGTCGCACCCCGGGCCCCCCCCAAGGGAAGGGGCCCTTGAATAAAAATGGATGTTGCCAAAGTTTGAAATACGTTTGTTTCCAAACAGGGAAATTTCGTCAAAAAAAAAAAACATACCTTTGTTTATAGAAAAAAAAAAAGATTTTTGAAACCTTTCTTGGCTCCGGCAATTTGTAAAGATTGCTAAAATTAAAAAAGGGGCCCAATTTAAAAATTCTTCGACAATTAAATGGGCCTTAAATAGGGACCCCAAATGGATAAGATGCCCTTTCCCCTTTTTGCCATAGCATTGCTCGAAGAATGCCCGATAATCGACATACTTATCAAAACAAAACAATTCTTACAAGTTCTCAAGGAATGACATTCGAGGAGCTGTCAAACCGCCCGGTAGCGAATGCGTACATCCAATTTATTTTAAATGAATAAAAAATAATTATAAATTGATAGAAATTTTTAATTACATGAAAATGTACGGAATTTATCATCGTGAGAGAAAAGACACTTTTAAAACAAAAATTTAAATTTAATTTTTACATTTGCGTAAAATAATAGTTTAAAACCCGGGTTTTAAAAAAAAAATTTTCCGACGGTCTTGCAAGTTTGGCATCGTACTATTAAGGCGTGATTTAATTTTAAAAGTTTGCAGGGGGGAAGTGCTTTGAATAAAAATTGCCCCATATAATTTTCGTTCGGGTCAAATAAAAGTATTTTTCCGAAAAATTTTTTTTGGGTTTCTATCGACACAATTAAAATTTGGGTAAAATTTCCGGGGTTTTTCGCTCGCCCCCCCCCCCCCAATACTTTTTTCCCTTTAAAATTTTGGGTTCTAGGGAATACAAAATATTTTCCCCCTTTAAAATTTTTCCGGTTTAATTCTACTTTTTAAAAATACCACAAAATTAGTATCCCCTTCCGACCTTTTTCCCTGCACTAAAAAAATTCAAACTGCCATTTTTTAAAGCCCTTACTTGATGTAAACTTTTTTCAAAAAGGGCCCAATCTTTTTTTAAAAAAATTTTTGGGGATTTTTAAAAAATTTAAAGAGGGCAGCCAATGGGAGCAAACCCTTTAAAATCGCCCCGGCCCAAAAAAAATTTATTTCAGGGGGTTCGTTATTGTTAGTAAAAACCCGCGATTTGAGATTTCGATTGAGTTTCTGTGGGTTTTTTGCATCGTGTGTGTTGTTGTGGGGTTGTAGTGTGTGTTTTGGGGTTGGGGTGTGTTGTGTGTGTGGGTGTGTGTTAGTTGGGGTGTGTGTGTGTGTGGTGGGCATATGTATGAGGGTAATGTATATCATAAATATAAAAATTATATATAAAATATATATATATTTATTTATATATATTTTTAAGAAAAAGGGGCCAATGGTAAATTTTCCCATTTGGGGAAAAACCCAAGAGTTCCCATAAGCACTTTTCTGTTAATTTTTTTGAAATTGTTTGAAAATAAAAAAAAATTAAAAATTTATTTCAAAATAAAGTTTTTTTAAAGAGTTTGGAAAAACTATTTTTTTTTAAAAATTTTAAGCGCAGAACTGATTTTTCCCATTTGATTTGTTTTATATTTTTCAAAAAGTGAAACCCCCGCGGAATCCAAGGGGGGACTGGGGGTGAAGGTGGGGCCGCTTGGTTTATGGTGAAATTTTTTTTTAATAAAATTTAATGATTTGGATTATTCAGTAGAAACATTTGCCCCGGGGCGTGCTTATTAAAAAGTTTTGTAAGTCTGTATTTGGAGCTGTAATTTTGATTGGAATAAATTAAATTTGGTAAAAAGGGTTAAACCATTAATGGTTCAAAATCCCTTTTTTGTTTTTTGTGCATTATTATTACATTTTTATTTGTTATTAATTTTAAAGGGTCTTTGCAAAAGGCAAGGAACGGTGTATTCCCTATGGGTTTTTACATTTATGGTTTTAAAACACCCTTTGGGGCTATTTTTTTCATTTTTGCTTGTTTTTGTTTTGAAGAAATCTTTGTTTAAAAAATTTTCCCAAGGAAAAAATTTAAATATTAAAGTTGAATTAATGAAAAAAGGATATAAAATCAAATTTCTTAAATTGCTTTGTTTTTTGAAAAATTTTAACTCTTGTAAATAACTAAAGTGGGAAAATTTAATGTTTAGGCTTTCTGTTGCCTTTTTTACCTGAATCTTTAGAAATCCCAAAAGGTGAAAATTTAAAAATCATTTTAGAGAAGTTGACAAAAACAAATTATAAATTAATAATAAAATTTATATATAAATATATTTAAATATTTTTATATTTGCATATATTTGTATATTTTATGTTTGGTATATTTTTTTATATATAGGGCTTTTAAATGTATATATATTTTTTATATAGGTTTTTATATATATAAAAATACTTTAAAAAAATGTATATTTTATATATAATATAATATATATAATATATAATGTGTGTGTGTATAAAGACATGGGCCTATAAAAAATATTTAATATACTTTATACACATATTTCAAAATATACAGTAATTTAATGTAAAAAATGGCCATATACCACATCCATATAAGGTACTAAAATTGCAAAATAAACAAAAAAAATTTTTAAGTATTTAATGTTTATTCGAATGGGGAAAATTTCCCAAAAATTTTAATAAATGGTTTTTTAAAGGGAAAATCCAGCCCCTAGATTTTGAAACAAGTGTAATCACAATATAAAGTTTTTCCCGGGTTTGGTACCCCAAAAATCGAACTGATTATGAAAATTTTCCAAATTGGAGACAGGTATCAAATAAAAGTATCACCCCCTTGGCCGTTTTGGGGGCTACAGGCGCTCTTTCTTTTAAATTTGGATTAAACCCTTCTGCCCCTATATTTGATTTAACCTGAAAAGGGGCGCACCACAGAACGTGTTGGCCACTTTGCAGGAGCGTGCCTGGGATTTTTAAATTGGGGTAGTTTGGGAGGGGAATACGGGGCCTTTTAAAGGTAAAATTTGGGAAATTTTAAATTCCGAACAAATTTAAGGAAAAATCTGCCGACAGAAAGTACACGGGCCATGGTAAAGGGTATAGAAAGTTGGTATTTAGGGTTTGGAAAGTTAAAAAATAAAGATCAGTATTACTATCATTTAGCTAGGGCAGTTTTAAGAAATTTTAAACCAACTAGAAGTAGGGGAAACCGAAAACCATTCCATGCTTGCTTGAGGATAAAGTGTCTGGAAGATCAAAATTTTGTGCCCCAGTTTCACGTAAACCCTTATTTAGTTTATTAAAAAAATAAAATTTGATTTTGGGAATATAGGAAGAACAAAAATTCGAAATTTGTAGGGGCGGCACTATGGACAACTTACAGAGCGGGTTGGATAGTGATGCAAAGTAAAACAAGTGTCTTGCCAGGGGAACCTATTCTCGCTTTTCAACAAAGAAAGTAAAAAGGGAATTATGGTTTATTTAAAACAGTCAATTGTAAAAACAAATTTTGGGCAAAAATTTAGTGATCTTCAAAGGGAACAATATAAATTATGCTGTAAATTTCGCGTTGTGGCGGTTTCGGAAAAACAAAACTTAAATCTTGTAAAAAGGGGGAAAGGGAGGAGCTTGGTAAATTTTAAAACCAGAGATTGTAGTGATTGTCTAGGAGAAAAAAGACGGGGTTTGAACACTAAAATTAAAAAAGACGGATCATAAAAGAAAAACCCAAATTTAACACACCTTACCCACGGCAAACAAAAATTATTTCCCCAGTCAGAACGTTTTGCTTTCGATTGGAAGATTACCATGCTGGTTTTTCCTATCCCCCCTTAAGGAAGTTATTACACTTCTCAAAGCCCGATCCACAGCGAATGGGAAAGGGAAACAACGAGAAGATTTAAATTGGGGAAAACTATTTGGGACCCCGCCCCCGAAACCCAAATTTTAAACCCCACCCCGAAAGGGGGGGTCTTTGGGAACTCGTCCCTTTTTTTTAATAAGGAAATCCCCTTGGGTTTTAGCAAAAAACAAACTGGTTCATCCCCTTTCCCTCTTTGGTCCCTGTCCTCTTTTTCCTCATTTTCGGACCTTCACCCCTTATTTGGGGTAATGTAAAGGGCCTACTGAAAGGAAAAAATAAAGGTTAATTTTTGGGGTACTTTTTAAACTTGAAAAGGGTTTTCGAAATATCCGAAAACTGGTAAGAAAGGGGGTTAATTCAGTGGTGGTTTTTTACTTTTTCATTATATGATGTTTAAAATTCCCAAATTTAAAAAGCGGGTGTGAAATTGAATAATAAAGCCCACTCCCCACGTAATTTTAGAAATTTGATGGGTCTCAAACCCCTGCTTTGGCGCCCCACCTGTAGCAAAACCGGGGTAAAAAACCCCCAAACCAATTACCCTTTTGCGTATCAAGCACTTTCTCCTGAAAAGGGATGGTTTTCCCCGGGCCTTTCTCTTTGGGACGGGTTAAAACGTGCTCCATTAAAAGGTATAAAACTAAC
>NW_028236229.1:10000-12944 GCF_977035675.1 Penaeus japonicus | reverse complement strand
GCCTTTTATTATGGGTCAACGAATCTCATGACTGCATGTTGCATGTTTCTGCATGAACATGGAGTCGTAGTTGTTTCGAGAGGTCATGCAGTGTATACTTTTTCGTTTTTTGTTCTATGTGTTTTATCATGTTATCATTCTTAGTGATAACATCTTTAGTATCATATTCATCATTGTTATTGATGCTGAAGAGATCTTATCCATACACATTAATACATACATAATCCCATACGTACATACAAAAATGCATTCACATACATACATTCATACATAGACACACACATACATATCACATACATTCATACATAGACACACAAATACATATCACATACATACAAATATACATAAATACACACAAATACACACAAGCACACACACACACAATACACACACACACACACACACACACACACACACACACACACACACACACACACACACACACACAAACAAACAAACATACTAACATATACACCAACATAAGACGAGAAAGACAGGCTCCGTAATGAGGCCTTGACATTTCACAGTGACAGACAGTCAATCGAATAAACTTTTAAATTCTGGCAGCCAATTAAAGGGACAAAAATAAAAAATAAAGGATTCGAAAGTGTACAATGTTCAGAATCTCGAGATCAAATGCTAGTCGGTCTTGAAATAAATGGAGATGTGTAGTAAGTTAGTTAAAGTTTAGTGAAGAGAAGTGAGGGATAGATAGAGATAGTAATAATGATAGATAGATGAGAAGACGAGAGAGGGAGAGATCAAGACGAAGAGATTGACGGGAGACTGAGAGGAGAGAGAGATAGATAAAGAGATAGAGAGAGAGAGAGAGAGAGAGAGGAGAAGAGAGGAAGAAGACCCCAGGGAGGGGGTTGTGAGGGAGCGTGAGAGAGAAGAGAGAAGGAGTGTGGGAAGAAAGAGGTGGAGCGAGGAGAGAGAGAGAGAGGAGAGAGAGAGAGGAGGGTAGAGTAGAACGGAAAAGTGATTGAAGGAGAGAGTGAACGAGAGACGACAGAAAAGAGGAGAGAGAGAGTGAAGAATGAGAGACGATGATAGAGTGAGAGAAAGCGAAAAAAGATAGAGATAGAGAGAGCGAAGAGAGAGAGAGGATAGAGATGAGAAGGGAGAGAGGGAGACCGAGAGAAGAGAAGAGAGAGAAGAGGGGGCGAGAGAGAGAGAGAGAGAGAGAGAGAGAGAGAGAGAGAAGGAGAGAGAGAGACTTTCACTAACACTTTCTGTTTACATATCATTCGTCTACTGCCAGTCTCTCTTACTTTCTTTATCTATATTCATCTGTCTATTTTTTTAGCTTATTTTTTGTATATCACAGCATCTCTTTCATTTTTTCTCTTTCTTTCTTCCTCTCTTTCACTCCTCTACTTTACGCAACTGCCCTTCCTCTTTAATCGTTATCAAAATATCTTTTTATTATGTATTCTTCTTCCTCTTCTTTATCATCTTTTCCCTCTTCTTCTTCTTCTTCTTCTTCTTTGTCTTTTCCTTCTTCTTCTTTTTCTTCTTCTTTATCTTTTCTTTCTTCTTCTTCTTTTTCTTCTTCTTTACCTTTTCCTTCTTCTTTTTCTTCTTCTTTTCTTCTTCTCTATATATATTTCTCTTTCTCTCCCTCTCTATCTATCTATTTATGTATTTATCTATCTTTCTCTCTCTCTCTCTTTCTCTTTCTCTCGATCTATTTATCTATCTATCTATCTATCTACCTATCTATCTTCTCTCTCTCTCTCTCTCTCTCTCTCTCTCTCTCTCTCTCTCTCTCTCTCTCTCTCTCTCTCTCTCTCTCTCTCTCTCTCTCTCTCTCTCTCTCTCTCTCTCTCTCTCTCTCTCTCTTCCGCTTTCCCTATCCCTATCTTTTCCCAAAAGCCCACAACCCCCAACCTAACCTCACTCCCTCCGTCCTACCCCCGTTTCCATGGCAACGTAAGTAGGTTATGTCCCAGTGATTTTCCGACGTATTTGCCTTATGTTTCATTTCAGGAAAAAAAAGGAAAAAAAAAAAGAAAGAAAAAAAATTATTGGAAACTAATAACAGGAAATAAGAATCTGGAGAAGAGTGAGAAACAACGACAAACACGGATAGATAAGTAGGTGAGTAAAGGAATAGATAAATGAATAGATAGATAGATAGATAGGTTAATCTATAGATGAATAGACAGATAGATAAATAGATAGATAGATGAATAGATCAATAAACAGATAGACAGATAAATAGATCAATAGATAGATATAAATATTGATAAAAAACGATGGAGAGGGAGGGAATTGGGAGGGGAGGAGGATGACTGAGGAGAAGTTAGGGAGGGAGAAGGGGAGGAAGGAGGGGGTAAGGGGGAGGGGTGGTAAGGGAGAAGAGGGGTAAGGGGGAGGAGAGGAGAAACCTCTCCAGCTTTCTCTCTCTCTCTCTCTCTCTCTCTTTCCCACCTTCTCCCCTCATTTTTTTAATTCACAAATTCCTTCCTTATCCCTTTCCTCCCCCTCCCCTCCCCATCCTAACCCTCCTCCTCAACACCCATCCCCCCCCATCCCCATCCCATCCCTCCTCCCCACCCATCCCATCCCATCCCTCCTCCCCACTCCATCCCCATCCCATCCCCATCCCAACCCTCCTCCTCCTCCCCAATCCCCTTCCCCTCACTCCCCCACCCCCTTCCCCCCGTCCCCCTAATCCAGCACTATTACCTGTACGCCCTTCCTCCGCTTTATTTATATTACGAGTTGGTCACTTGCGCTCTTCAACAGCTAACGTAATATGTGTCAATTACAATCAATCTATTTTGATCCTTATGGCATGAGTTAATTACAAGTGTCATATCTTAATTACTTATGTCATTCATCCCCTCGCGAGTTCTTGTGGTTATGAGTATGAGTGATGAAAATGCAAGTGTCATTGTTGAAAAGAATAATTCGTGTGTTGGCTTGTACTCTCTAT
>NW_028236229.1:0-5000 GCF_977035675.1 Penaeus japonicus | reverse complement strand
GTTTTTTTTATTTTTCATTTTTTTATTATTCTTTCGCGTTATGTGTGTGTGTGTGTGTGTGTGTGTGTGTGTGTGTGTGTGTGTGTGTGTGTGTGTGTGTGTGTGTGTGTGTGTGTGTGTGTGTGTGTGTAAATATATATATATATATATATATATATATATATATATATATATATATATATATTCATATATATAGAATTCCCAAAAAACTGAAAACCCCAAACAAATGAACTCCCGAAATACAAGTCAACAGAACATTGCAGCGAGAGCAAGACTGGAGGCAGAGTGGGATCCACCGCAGGCATTAGCCGATCAAATGAGAATTACAACATTGCATGAGATACGTCTGTCGATGAGCAATGCACACTCGAGTTGCGAACAGTTATATGCTGACCTAGCAGATGGCCCCAGGCTGGTGGTTTGGGGAGAGGGGAGCGGGAGGGGGATCGGCAGCGAAGGCAAGGGGAGAGAAAGACAGAGAGGGTGAGGGTGAGGGTGTGGGTGTGCTGTCTAGCTGTTGGTGTGTGCTTGGCTGTCTTTCTTATATTTATCTATTTCTACCTTAGTCTTTTTAGAGCACTATCCGCTCTTTTATCTTATTTCAAAATACGTATAATTCTTATGTCTGTCTGTCTGTCTGTCTGTCTCTGTCTCTGTCTCTGTCTCTGTTTCTGTCTGTCTGTCTGTCTGTCTCTGTCTCTCTCTCTCTCTCTCTCTGTCTGTCTGTCTGTCTGTCTGTCTGTCTGTCTGTCTCTCTCTCTCTTTTTCTCTCTGTCTCTGTCTGTCTGTCTGTCTGCCTGTCTGTCTCTGTCTCTGTCTCTCTCTGTGTCTCTCTCTGTCTGTCTGTCTGTCTCTCTCTCTCTCTCTCTCTCTCTCTCTCTCTCTCTCTCTCTCTCTCTCTCTCTCTCTCTCTACTCTTATCATATTGTCCTCACCACTTTCCACTCCTCTCTCACCTCACATTCCCTGAACCCGCAAACTCACTCCAGCATCACTAGTTCTGCTCCCAGTTATTTCCATCTCGCACAGCATCCCGAGGCGATTGTACAACATTTATCTCTCTTTCTCCCTTATCTGCGAACGTCGGCGTCAGCAGAGTTCACTATCAGCATCCCCATGTTAACATTTCCCTGCAGGAAGCTCTTCGTCAGCGGTTGTGCATCCTGCCAGGACCTTGGAGAGAATCCTGGAGTCCGTCAAAGTTTCTTTTTCCGAGAAGTCATCCTTCAAGTAAAAAAGGATTAAAGAAAAAAAGAAAAGAAAAAGAAAAGGAAAGAGGGGGAGAGATGGACAAGAAGTGCTATGCGTTATGTAAGGGATCAGGAACCTGTCGGGGGGAAGTACCGTGCCAGTTATTCCCCTGCAAGTTGCCGCACTAAGCATCTCGTCAGCTCTCTCCCTCGGCATCTAGCGTCAGCTTCTCTCTCTCTCTCTCTCTCTCTCTCTCTCTCTCTCTCTCTCTCTCTCTCTCCCTCTCCCTCTCCCTCTCCCTCTCCCTCTTCCTCTTCCTCTTCCTCTTCCTCTTCCTCTTCCTCTTCCTCTTCCTCTTCCTCTTCCTCTTCCTCTTCCTCTTCCTCTTCCTCTTCCTCTTCCTCTCCCTCTCCCTCTCCTTCTCCCTCTCCCTCTCCCTCTCCCTCTCCCTCTCCCTCTCTCCCTCTCCCTCTCCCTCTCCCTCTCTCCCTCTCCCTTTCCCTCTCTCTCTCTCAATTACCCAACTAATGTTACCCACCCCCCTGTCATTTCACCCAACGTACGCCCAGGTCCCTGTATTGGGACGCCTGGGAGGTTTAATGGCCATTGTAGCTAAGGGTTTAATGGGGTCGTTGAGGGGTTAAATTGCACACAGAACCTCGCGGGAGCTCGAGTGTATAGTGATGTTATGGTGAACTCTAGATTGGCTCTCGAAATACCTTCCTCATGGGTGATGGAAGTGGTGCCTGGTATGAGGGTATTATTACGGTTGTTTTCAGGTATATTCCTGAAGCGACATGTTTAGAAAGAAAAACTAACACAGGCATTCGAACGTAGATAAAAAAATAAAAAATAAAAAGATAATAACAGATAAGGGGAGACAGGGGGAGTTTTCAAAACAGGATAATCGTAATGGAAAGTGGTGACTCTCATGATAAAAGATATCTGCTCATGATCACGAATAATGAAAAACGTAGAACAGGATAAGAGTAAGTGATAATGATAACAAAGATCAACACAAGAAACGAGGCTAGTAATAACAACAGAATAATCATTATTGTTTGCCAAGACTTATCTGACTCCAGCACGCTTGCATCAATAACACGCAAAATGACAAGGTAATATTTACCTGAGGAGAGAAGGAAGGGAGGATAGAGGGGAGGGAATGAGGGAGGAGGAGGAGGAGGAGAAGAAAGAGGGAAGGGACGGAGGGGAGGGAGATCCTGACGGCACTTCATTAGCCACAGTTCATATCCCTTGAGCTGTTGGGGGTGGGGGAGCAGAGGGGTGGAGAGAGAAGGAAGGAGGAGGGGGTGGCTGGCAGGGTCTGTGGCTTCAGTCTGTCATCACTATAATGGAAAGGTCCACAACAGAGAGTCTCGAGCAATAAAGACGGAGCGTGTTGTGTCCCGGCCATTATCTTGAAGGTGGGCGGGGTGGGGGTGCGATAGAAGGGGGGAAGGGATGAAGTGAAGGGGTGAATAGCGAGGGAAAAGGGGGGTGGTGAGGGGTGAAGAGGTGATGGAAAGGGGGTAGGGGGAAAAGTGGGCGTATAAGGATGGAGAAGGGGGGAGGACGCGTGGATGAATAGAAATGGAAGGGAACTGTATGGGCGAAGGAAAACGAAGTAGGGTTTCTGGGGGGGGGGGGGATGCAAGGGGAGAGGTCTAAATGGATGAAGGGGGAGTAAAAAGGGGGTCTCTTGAGTGAAGGACGCTGGGCAGGAAAAGAAATGGGGGAATGAGGGCAACGAAGGAAAAGTTTTGTGGGTAAAGGGATCCTTGTAGGTGATATGAGGGGAGAGAAGAGCCGGGCACAGGCCAGTGCCAGAATAGGGTGGAGATCAAAGAGGGGAGGGAACACAGGGGGAAAACCAGTATCCAGAATGATTAGATGATAGGGGGAGGGGGGAGGAAGAAGGAGGAGGAAGGAAATTTCAGAAAAGGAAGGAAGAAGAGAACATCGGCAAGGAAGAAGACAACATCGAAAGAAGAATGGTTAGATGTTGGAATAAAATATGAGGTGAGGGGGGTGGGGGTAGTTGGAGGTAGGGGGTTTGAGAAGGGAGGATGAGAATCACCAGTCCTTCGAGACAGTGGATAGCCCTGGCGTAGTAATAATAGCAATAATAATCATACAACGAAGCCCATCTGTCTCCATTCTAAGCCGACACAACGACAATAACGTTTATGTAACGGCTTCCCCTCGGTTCCCCGGCGTCCTCATGAAAGCCATATTAGAATCAACGGTTATAGCGGGAATTAAACCAGGATAAAAGCCATTTATCCTCATTCCCTTCCTGTCGAAGCTATTGTGGGTTTTCGAGCTTGGCATAGAAACAATGTTTTTTATTTCTATTTTTTTTTTTTTTTTTTTTTTTTTTTTTAAAGAGGGGAAATGGGCAGATTTATCCCTCGAGATCTGTATTTCGCCGGTAAACTGTCCAGTACTCACTTCTCCCATACCATGGTTGCAATCCAGTTCTAAACTCCTTTACACTAAAGATTTGACGTTCCTCTTGCTCATCTTTCAACTGGGCACTCGAGGATATAAGAGAAAGTGTGGGCCCCGGGGGAGGAAAGAAAGCTTCCGTTCAGGCGCTGGTTCTGTGCTGCCCTTTGACCTGTCTCCTGCGGTCATTCCACGTACAGAACCCCTCGCCTGAAGCCACTATCAACACGGGCCAGTGCATCAGGAGAGGCGTTGAGTGCCCCGCGAGTGCCGGCCGCCAAGAGCTCTTGCAATTGTCGGAGTTCGTCACACTGAGGATGAATATTTATCAAGCGGGGTCAGGTCAGGTCAAGTCAGTAGGGGGAATGAACTGGTGAGGCAGGTAAGGGACGCAAATATGTATGCCCCTGCGAGGCTTTGTGAGCAATATGTATTATAAAAGCGTTATAAAAACCTTTTCCCCTGAGAGAGAGAGAGAGATAGATAGATAGATAGATAGATAGAGAGAGAGAGAGAGAGAGATAGAGATAGAGATAGAGATAGAGATAGAGATAGAGATAGAGATAGAGAAAGATAGAGAGAGAGAGAGAGAGAGAGAGAGAGAGAGAGAGAGAGAGAGAGAGAGAGAGAGAGAGAGAGAGAGAGAGAGAGAGAGAGAGAGACGTAGAGAAGATAGACGAGCCAGAGGGGAGAAGAGAAAGGAGAGCGAAGGAGAGGGAAAGGGGAGAGAGAGAGAGAGAGAGAGAGAGAGAGAGAGAGAGAGAGAGAGATAGAGACAGACATAGACACAGAGCCAGAGGGAGAGACAGAAAGTGAGAGCGAAGGAGTGAGAGAAGGAGAGAGAGAGAGAGAGAGAGAGAGAGAGAGAGAGAGAGAGAGAGAGAGAGAGAGAGAGAGAGAGAGAGAGAGAGAGAGAGAGAGAGAGAGAGAGAGAGAGAGAGAGAGAGAGAGAGAAAGACAGAGAGATCCGGCCGAATCATGACCTCTGGCTCCTCCGGCCAGGCCAAAGTTCCCTGGATAGGAACCTTCCGCTAAATCCGTAACGAGATAAATGACTGCCAATTAATGGTATGCATGAGATATGCAAATGAGGACCTTACCTAAAGAGGCGGATCAATCTTCCACTACCCCCGACTCCCCCCCCCCTCCCCCAACACTCCTAGAAGGCCAAAAGACCTTACCTGACCTACGTACAAAAGCTGCAATTAATCCGTTGCAGATCGAGGAGTTTGATCGGAATATTCATGAAAAGGGATTAGCGAAGCATTCCAAAAGGCGCAGGAGTAAGCCCAGGGAGGGAAAATTGATTGGATTGGATTGGATAGCTACCTGATCCCTGCCTTCCCCCCCTCCCCCCC
>NW_028236227.1:0-2500 GCF_977035675.1 Penaeus japonicus | reverse complement strand
TGAAGATGATTGTATGTCTTTGGCATGAACCTCGTCTGGACAAAGGATATGTTGGTACCTATTTAGCAAAAGGGAAGTGGAGGAGGAGGTGAGTGAGTAAGTCTAGAATGAGTCATTTAAGTGTGGGGGTGGGGGGTGGGGGAGTTTGATTCTAGAGTGAGTCACGGTTGAGTCAGTTGAATGAGGAAAGTTTGAGTAAAGGGTGATTTGTTTCAGTGAAGGAAGTTTGAGTCAAAAGTGAGTCAAGATTGAGTCAAAGGTGAGGGAAGGTTCAGTCAGGTGAGTGAAGGAAATTTGAGTCAAGAGTGAGTCAAGTTTGTCTGAGGGGAAGTTTGAATCAAGAGTGAATCAGAGATAACGAGGAAAGTTCCAGTAACCAGTGAATGAGTTGACGGAGGGAAGATTCATTCAAGAGTCAGTCAAGCGCAAACTAACAATCATTTCCATTATTAAAATAAAGCAAGTGAACGGAGAAGCAAATTAACACACTCAATCAATTATGAACCGAGTCAAGAATTTCTCCCTTTCCTTCCTCCTTTCACGCGTGTCTGAATCTCCTTTAGACAAAATGCGCCAAGAAATTACTCTCACCCACGCCCACTTTCCAAGAGGAGTGTGGAAAAAGGGCTTTGTAATTATTGAAGGAAGAAGTAAGACAGATACACTCGCAAAGTTGTAGGATTTACTTTATAGTTGTGGGTTAATTTCGTTGTTGATATGGCGTCTATGCGTGTTGGAATTTCTCTTTCTTTTTCTGATTCTGTTTCTCTGTCTCTCTGTCTTTCTCTCTTTCTCGCTGTCTTTGTCTCTTTCTGTCTGTCTGTGTCTCTCTCTTTCTCACTGTTAATATATCTCTCTTTCACCTTCCCTCCTCCCTTTCCCATCCCTCCCTACCTCCTCCCTCCTCCCTTTCCCCCTCTCTCCCTTCCCCTCTCCTCCCTCCCTCCCTCCCGCCCTCCTTCCTCTCCTCCCCTCCCCTCTCCTTCCCCTCCTCCCTTCCTTCTCCCATCCCTCCCCTCATCCCTCCATCCTCCCTCTCCCTTCCCCTCTCCTCCCCTCCCTCTCCCTCCCTCTCTCACCGAACTTCAGCCTTCGCAGAACTTTACGGAGCCAAAACTTCCCGGTTTATGAATCCATTTGCCTAAAACCTTTTGCTCGAGCCAAACATCAGAAGACACTTTACTTACGGCTGAACTCTACGGGGCAATTCGCCTTAAGTGAAGGGCACCAGAATGACCACTTAGTCTCCGCTGGCTGATGTACTTGAGCCGGAAACCGCTGTGCTATTGCAGGGGGACCAAGTTGCATAGATTGAACACACGGAGGAAAAGAATGAGGGAGTACTTTTTTTAATTTGTTATTTATTTATTTATTTATTTATTTATTTACTATTATTTTTTTTCTAGGAATTGTAATTGATATGGTGTGGCTTAAACAAAACAAGAAGAAGATGGTTAGGTGGAGGAAGTGGAGGGGAAGAGGAAGAAGAAGGGGGTGGAAAAATAGAAAAAGAAGAAATAGAAGAAAGAGAAGCAGAAGAGGAGAAGGAGGATGAAGAAGAGGAATAATGAATGCAATAAAGATGATAGGGATGATGAGGATGTTTATGATAATAATAATAACAATGATGATAATAATGATAATAATAATAATAAAAATAATAATAATAAAAGGTGGAAGAAATAGAAGGAACTAAAATGGAACTACGAATGAAAATACATAGGTAGGAATAATAATATGAATTAAATATATTTGTTACATACAATAAAAAAAAATAAAACAGTCAAAAGGGATTTAACATACCTGTTTTAATTGAAGAGTGAAGAGAAAGCGATAGAAAGAGAGAGAGAAGAAAAAGGCCGTTTAAAAACTATGTTGCCGTTTTTTTTTTTTTTTTATTTTTTTTTTCTTTTTTTTTATCCGATAAATGAGGTAAACGGATAGTAATGATAAAGAAGATGGGGATGATAGTAAGAAATTATAATAGTAATAAACAATGATAATGATAATGATAATAATAATTATCAAACGATAATAATAATAATAGTACTGAAACAATAATAAACAACAGAATGATGATGATGATAATGATAAAGAAATAAATGTTTAAAGGGAAAGGGGAAATGAAAGAATATGTTTAATACAAACAGATTAGTTAAAGGGAAAGCAAAAAATGAAATCGAAGACTCAAAATTTAAAAAATAAAACATAATTTGATACATTCTATTTTGTAAAACTTTCAAGCAATAACGTACTTCTCGCTTTTCACAAAGTGTAGAAAGCTAGAATACGAACGATTAAAAAAAACAGATAAGAGAAAGAGAGAGAGAGAGAGGAAAAGAAGAAACAGAAGAAAATAAATTGAAAAAAAAAGGAAAAAAACATCCAAAAAATACCTTCAAGGAAAACAAATACAAAAACAAAAGACACAGAAAGAACTTTCCCCTCTCCTCCCACTCCTCCCCCCCGCGCCGCCACCCCTCCTCCTAGTCCCCCCTCC
>NW_028236226.1:0-5000 GCF_977035675.1 Penaeus japonicus | reverse complement strand
TGTGCCTAATTCTGGGGGTAATAAAACTACATGATTCAACTTGGGACACTTTTTTTAGATGTTCATCATAGCCCTTTTTTCACTTCTTGTGGATGGAGATGTCGACTTATCGATAGGCAAAACGCTAGGTAAAAATCGATATATGCGACAGAGAACAAACGCTCGGCCCGTGACTGAGGGACCATTGCCTCAGCTGTGTGAGTCGCTGCAGAGCTTGCAAATTGCACGCGTTTTTGTGACTATTTGATAAACATAGGAAGTGACAACTGCTATTATACCTGCACTTGCCTCGCGGGAATTTTCCTGTTATTAGTAACAGAGCGGTAAAGAGTAGGCAGTATCCATACTCTTAACATAATTTAGTAGAACTTCTCAGGACAAAATTGCTTGACCAGATATACGAGATTTTCATGTTAACTGATTGTTTTAAGATGCCATTTTAGTGCCATCCCTATTAGCATCCGTAGACATTACTGCAGTCCTCTCTTTCTGAGTAGAAAACACGTGTCCTGCAAGGGTAATATGATTTTCCTTTTGAACAAGGACTGCCAGTGGACCAATCGTTTAGGGACAAAAATGTTAATGACATACGTTCCGTGGCCTTTGTGGCCCGTGCTGCTTCGGGAGAGGAACATTCACCGAATCCGATGATGCACAGAAAGAGTGGAAGAAACAGATGATGGAGATCAACCCATGCTTTGAAGACTAAAGTATTAAGTAGACAGGCCACATACTGCCCTGAAGACGTGTCGTCGAGAGAACACTCCTTCCTATGCTTTTGAAGACTATGACATCCATGATAATGCCAGGGCTCCAAAGCTGCTCCTGTGCTCCACACCTTCTGCCTGGAGTGCACGAGGAAGCTATGGTCAGAAGATGGTACTCTGAGTGCTCTCTGTGCGCATGGTACACGAGAAAGTCAGCCTGGACGACCTGGTTTCGACAACCATGTGATAGTCCATACTTGAGGTGAGGTAAATGTTTTAGAAGAGAGAAATGATCCAATATGCAATTAAGCCCTGTAAAGTTAATGAAGATTAATCTTCATTTTTGCTAAGTAAAAGGTTTATAATCTTTTGTTTTTTGTAAATGTTTTCCCGTATTTTTTTTTTCTAGAATCTTTTTTTTTTTTTTTTTTTAGAATATGAGAAGCCATAGCTTTCATGGTAAAACCAAATACCGCAATCAATAAATGGATTAAACACTCTTTGTGTCCCTGTTCTGACACTCGTCTAACATGGTAAACTTTTTAATTGGTGATCTCTTGGTAAAAGCAATAATTCTTTTAATAGGTGTATAGAGAACAGATAATCAAAGCTAACCCACACGAGCAGATCGGTGCCATGAGTAAGTTTATACCATTATTGTCATTGATTTACTGCCGATGTGATTTGAGTCATGTTGCTAGTGCATGAGTGAATGCAGCAGCATGTCCGTCATTTAAGATGATGATGCCCCCTGAAGGTTTATCGTCATACCATACCATACCACTGAAAGGAACAAAGTGATTGTGAATGCTGTGCCTTGTATGCCTTTGCAGGTTTGTAGGTTTTATGAAAAACAACATATTTTTAGATTATTTTATAATCGAAAATGTTCTACATTAGGCAGAAAATCAATGACGATATATGATTGTACATCCCCCCCCCAACCGTTTTGGATGGGGAGGGGTTCAACAAAGGAACATGCAGTGAATTTCGTTAATTACACAATATTTACGAAAGTTTGCATCTTGTCTGTGACAGCATGTTTTCCATATACAAAAAATTATTTTTTTTTTCTTCTTCTGCTAATACATCAGAAGTCATTTCATGGAAATTCTATTTGATCTATATCTAGTTATTAATCATGTCTAACTATTTATCTATCTGTGTGTCTTTTTGTCTATTTGTCTACACTCACATTCTCACTCCCTCACTCTCACTCTCAATCACTCCCTCACTCACTCACTTTACTCACATTACTTACTCCACTCCACTCACGTCTCTCACTCTACTCACACCCACTCACTCACGTCACGCACTCACTCAACTTCACTCACTCACTCAACCACTCACTCACCCACACCATTCACTTACTCACCTCCATTTACTCACTCACTCACTCTCTTACACCCACTCACTTCCTCACAGTCCCACTCACTCGCTCAACACCGCCCCTAACTCATCACCCTCTCACTCACCACACACTCACTCTACATCACACTCTCACACACTTTCACTGCACTCACACCTCACTCACGTCGCCACAATCAATCCATTCATTTCACATCACTCATTCACTCACTCACTCACTCAACCCACCACCCACCACCCACCCACCCCCCCACCCACCCACCCCCCCCACCCACCACCCATCCACCCACCCACCCACTCACTCCCTCACTCACTCACTCAATCACACACTCACTCACTCACTCACTCACTCACTCACTCACTCACTCACTCACTCACTCACACACACTCACTCACTCACTCACACACACTCACTCACTCGCTCGCTCGCTCACTCACTCACTCACTCACTCACTCACTCACTCACTCACTCACTCACTCACTCACTCACTCACTCACCCACCCACTCACTCACCCACCCACCCACTCACTCACTCACTCACTCACTCACTCACTCACTCACTCACTCACTCACTCAACAAAAAACACCCACCCACACACTCACACGCACACACACACACACACACACACACACACACACGCACACGCACACGCACACACACACGCACACACACACACACACACACACACACACACATACACACACACACACACACACACACACACACACACACACACACACACACACACTCACACACACACCCACACACACACACACTACACAACCACCAACACACACACAACACACACACACACACACACACATAACTCCTCTTGGTAGGTTTCCTTCATGGTTCTGATCCATTAATAAGGTAACCAATTTGTTATGAAAATCTTGCTCAGGTGATTAAGTGCAACTCAATGGCAACAAAAAAATTTATCTTTGGTGAACATTATAATGTAATGTTGCGATGTTCCTTGCCGTAGTGTTTCCAAAGACCCCACATACGTGATAGGGAGGTCTTGCTTTGTCTGTGTAGGGAGGTTGTTTTTGTTTATCATTAGTGAGTACAAAACTGCTGGCTAATTAAAATCTGTGTTTTACGAGGCAACCTGCAGTGGCTTCCCAAGTAGGACTTTTTCACTTGTAATTATTTTGGCAGTATTCTCTTATCCAAATCCAGCTAGAAAGTTTTGGTATCTGTGATAGAAAGTTCAACAGTTCGAGTCTAACCCAGAATTGACCTTATTATTGTGTCTAATTTTGATCTCAGGTTATTTTACAGTTGCTCTGTTTTTGTTTTTGTTGGATTTTTTTTATTTTTTTTGCCTTCTTTTTTTTGTAGATTGATGATGTATATATGGATCTGATTATATACGATGTGATGGAACAGACGGCTGAATTTGTTATGAAATATTTGCATTTCGCGCAAAGTGAATCTTGATAAGAGTAGCAGGAATGCAAATATGCTTCCCTGGTCGGACGTTCATTACACTTGGGATATATATCTTCCCTTTTGTTACAGTGAAATCAAGAGGCTTGATACTTCACGTTGATGGAGTTGGCATTAAGTTTATGATTTGGACTATTGCTTCAGTTCTGATGGGAATTCAATGTTTTTAAGTATTGCATCAACGTCTATGGATTACCATCATCGTCATGGAAAGATTTTGGGCTAGCATCTTTTTTTATGGGTGGTAGATCCTTCCTTACTGCACAATGTGTGGCAGATTGTACAGTAGAGCTAAGATTTCTATGTCACATTATTGAGTTATTCTGTATTGTGAAAGGGGAAGATGTGTATTCTGTGCGCAATTTCATTGTTGTCCTATAATCACTATTATTAGATCTGCGTATTGGGTATTTATGGTGTAGGTTGTGAGGTTCACATGATTTTGGATCCATTTTAAAAAGTAATTCTATCCCTTTAATTTCCATTTCTTAAGCTCGTTTCATTTTTTTATTTTTTTATTGTTGTTGTTGGTATGTCTCCAGGTTCTGATGTAAGGACACAGTTTTTTTTTTTTTCTTCTTCTTTTCTTTTTTTTCTTCTTCTTTCTGGCCATCAATTAAGAAGCAGATTGTCTTTCTTTCTTTCTTTCTTTCTTTTCCTCTTTACTTTTCTTTTCTTTCTTTCTTCTTTCTTTCTTTCTTTCTTGCTTTCTTTTTCTTCTTCTTCTTTTTTCTTCTTCTTCTTCTTTTCCTTCTTCTTGTTTTTATTCTTCATCTTCATCTTCTTCTTTCTTCTTCTTCTTCTTCTTCTTCTTCTCTTCTTTTCTTCTTTTTCTTCGTCTTCTTTTTCTTCATCTTCTTCTTCGTCTTCTTCTTTGGTAGTTATTAGGATTAGTTAATACAGTTACTTCTTATTTTGATCATTGATATAAAGGGTTGTTGTCATCATCAGTTTCAGTTGACTGAATACTCAGTGTCACTTTCATATTCTTGGTATCTTGACCTTGTCATTGCTGATGTCAGATTTTGGCCTTTTTCAAGATTCTTTTATTTTTATCATGTCAAGCTTTTATTCCTTGTCTAACTATTTGGGCTTATGCACCTTTGGCCCTCTTTGCATAGTTTCATTGTTGATGTATTTCTGCCTGTAGGGATTCTTGGCATTTTAATTTTAGGCTCTTCTGCGCTATATTTATTCATATTCATGACTTCAAGATGTATACCTATTCTCCATCTTCATTAGTATTGCCTATAGTCTATATCCTCTGTATCCTTCATGGTCATATCCACGTGTTTTGGTTGTTGGCTAATTCACACAATAATATCAGGATTATTATCCCATGTATATTAATTCAGCTCATTGGAACACGTTCATTTAAAAAATTAGCCAGGGAATATTTTTGGGATTTGGAACTAATTGCTATAAGGATAAAGATATTTCTTTGTAGGGAATTTTTGTGATAGAGGATAAA
>NW_028236225.1:0-2500 GCF_977035675.1 Penaeus japonicus | reverse complement strand
TTTTTTTTTTTTCATTATATATAAACAAAACATATTATTATAATATATATATATATATATTTTATTAAAATAATATTATATTATTATTTTTATATATAATAATATATATATTTATATATATATATATATTTTAAAATTTTTTATATTATAATTTATATTATTTTATAATTTTTATATATGTATTATATATATTTATATATATATATAATTATATATATTTTTTTAATATATTGTTTTTACATTTTATATATTATTTTAAAATCTAAAAATTTATAAATTTTATATATATAAAATATATATATAAAAATATAATATATATATATATATATATATTTTATTTTTAAATATATTATACATGTTGTGTTTTTTGTGTTGTGTTTTTTGTTTTGTTTTTGTCGACTTGCAGAGGGAGGTTATTTCGTAAAAAATTTCGCGTCCGTATCTGGGGCCACCGCACATACCCACAATTAGCACCGCCCCACACTTACTCACACCACACACACATACACAACACACACCACCACACCACACACACACCATCATTTTTTTTAAACGCGCATTTATGAAGCATTTCATCAGATTTTTGACGTTGGGGGTTATCAGGGTTTTGCCTCCACGGTCACAAGTAAAAGGGAAGAAAAAAAAATTTTTGTTTTTCCCCCCCCTCGCCCCTGCACGTTCCTTTGACCCCCCCCCCCCTTTCCCCCCTTTCCATTTCCCCCCCCCCCCTTTTTTTTCCCTTTACCCCACCCCCCCCTCCCTCTCCATCAAAAAGCGGCTCTCAGGAATGCCGCGTAGGGGGAGAGGTTAGCTTGACACACTGCATCTCACAACCCTGGCACTGGGGTGGCTTGGGGAATGGGGGCGGCCAGAGGGGGCGGGAGTGGGGTAGGGGGTTTTGGAGGGGGGGGGGTGGGGGGTTATGGTAGGGTATGTGGGGGAATGGGGGGAATGAGGTGCCACCCAAGTCTGGCTGCCCCCCGCGTGGCTCTGTCCCGGATAATGGCCGTTTTTCCCCTCTCTCCATTCTGTTAGTGTTTTACTTTAATGTTTCTTCTCTCTCTCTCTTTCTCTCTCATGGTTTTTTTTTTTTTCTATTTTCTTTTCTCTCTTCTTTTTCTCTTTTCTCTCTTTTCTCTTTTCTCTTTCTCTTTCTCTGTCTTTCTCGCTCTTCTTTCTCTCTCTGTCTGTCTGTCTCTCTCTTAACTCCCCCTCTATATTTTCTCTCATTTTTTTTTCTTCCTCCTACTCACTCTCCCCTCTCTCTCTCTCAGTGTGTCAAAAACGGAAAGATCTTATGACTGTTAAAAAATATTTCTTTTGAGATAAAGTATGTAATTGCGGGCTTTATTTTTATGTTAAAAAGGGATAGGGAATTGTCCTCACTGGTTTATTTGCTCGGGGTCATCCCCCTTTTATAAACGATTATATATTATATATATTATATTTTTATATATATATATATATATATATTTATATATATATATGTATATAGCATTACTGCAAAAATCTTTAAACATAGCAGTAATGATGATGGTAAGGGTAATGCATCAAGATGGCAATAATGATGATGATGATGATTAAGATCATTAAGGCTATACAATGATGTGATAATTTGTTAGTATATTTGTGATGATGAGATGATAACGTTAATGATTATTTAAAGTAAAATGTAAAGGGTTTGGTAATGAATTTAAAAGTGATGAATCAATTATAATGAAAAAAACGAATCTAACGAAATAGTGTAGCAGTGATGATAAAGGGTGATAAAAAATGATAAAGGAATTTAAAAAGATAAAATATGTTGATGATGGGAAATGATAAAGATGATAAAAAATAATAATGATAATGAGGAAAGTAATGAAAGTAAAGGTTATGAAAGTAATAATGATAAAGAATATAGCATTGTTTAAATTTTTAAAATGAAATAAGGATAAGGTGATGATTTGTAACAATGATATGACCCGTGGTTTTAAATAAAGATAAGATAATAGTATTTTTAAAAAACAATAACATTGATAAAGATATGATTATTAAAGTAATGACAATGCTTTAAAGATGATAATTTATAGTTTAAAATATCAATGTGATAATGAAAAATAAATTTTTTTAAAATAATAATGATAACAATATGGGGAAAAATACTGATTTTGATGATGTTATAAAGATGTAATTACAATGTGATATATGATCATATTGTGTGTGATAAAAAAAAAAATAGAATGATGATTATGATGATGAAAATACTAAAGATTTAAAAATTCAATATTTATGAAAAACAATGTCATAAATTATTTTAGTAAAACAATAAGACAATGATAAAAATGGCATTGATGATGATGATTATAAATATTATAACCCCCAAAATGATAAACCCTTTGGTTTTTTGGGTGTTTTAAAATAAACCCCCCCCAAGTTTATTTGCCTTGAGACTTCGATCTTCCTATTTATCCCCCCCCCTTTTTATATTTCTTTTTTAAATAAGGGTTTTTTTTTTAAC
>NW_028236224.1:15000-17500 GCF_977035675.1 Penaeus japonicus | reverse complement strand
ATTCTCCTGCTCTCTGGGAGGAAAAATCGGAAGGAAGATGAAGAAGAAGAAAACGAGGAAGAAGAGGAGGAAGAAGAAGAAGAAAAAAAAAAGAAAAGGGAAAAAGATCAAGAAGAAGAAGCAGACGATGAAGAAAAATAAGAAAAAAAGTAAGTAGAAAAAGAAGAAGACGAAGAAGAAGAAGTACATAGAAGAAAAATAATAAGAAAAATAATAAGAAAAAGTCGAAGAAGAAGCAGAGAAGGAAAAAAATAAGTAGATAAGGAAAACAAAAAAAGGAAAAAGGGGGAAAGGAATACTTAAAAATGAAATTCAATACAAAAAGAAGAAGGTAACAATGAAAAAGGTAAATGGTGAAAACAAATGAGAAAAAATGGAAAGGAAAAAAAAAAAGAGAAAGAAAAAAATATATTTTTTTCCTACCTATTCCATTGCTACGAAAAAAAAAAATAATAATAAAAGATTAACACAAGCTCCTGATTCTCTTGAAAATATTTATGAAAATGATTACATGTCACAATTTTGATAAATATGCACATTATATCCACATCTTTTTTCTTTTTTTTCATTTTAGCTTCCGGAGTTATTTCATTATACTTTAATTTTGACACCGAAACGGCCGCTAATGAGTTCAGAACAGATTTTACTTCATTTGGTAAAATTTCTTATGATATGAACACTGTTTGGCTTTTATATCGATTAAAACAAAGATATACACTGTAATGAAATAAATAAAAAAACTGTTCTAGACAGACAGACAGACACACACACACACACACACACAGATATATATATATATATATATATATATATATATATATATATATATATATATATATATATATATATATGTATATATAGAAAGATAGATAGATAGATAGATAGATATAGATATAGATAGATATATATGTATATATATATATATATATGTATATATATGTATATATATATATATATATATATATATATATATGTATATATATATTTATATGTATATATATATATGTATATATATATATATATGTATATAGATATATATATGTATATAATCACACAACCAAACACACACACACAAACACATACACACAAACACACACACACACACACACAAACAAACACAAACAAACACACACACAAACACACACACAAACAAACACACACACACACAAACACACACACCCTAACACAAACACCCACATATCCCTGTATGCAATATTTCTTCTTAACAAAAATAATCTCACAGTTCATTGCGACTTTTGTAACATAAAGCTTCCTCTTATATCTCTCGAAACTTGTTATAATCCTTATCAAAATATAAATATTATTCTATTCACAAACAGTGGAACACATCATTAAAATGTCGCATAGTTAATTATCTTTCATGCAGTAAGCTATTTATATTTGCATGCAGTGAAGATTCTGCTGGTAATGAACAGAGAAACTTGATACTTATTGATAATGTTGATAATGATTATAGTGGCAATGGTATTTATATTGATAATGATTATGTCACTGATATTGATAATGATGATGACTATAACAATAATGATAATGACAATGACAATAATGATAATCACAATAACAATAATTATAATGACAATAACAATAATGATAATGACAATAACAATAATGATAATGACGGTATCTATAAAAATGATAATAATGATAATGATCTTGACAGCAATAGCAACAACAACAATAACGATGATAATGATAATGAGAATATCATTATTCCTGATAACAATTATAAGTAAATAAAGATACATTAATGAAAAAAATAATAACACCACCTATCATAAAAGAACAACCAAACAAACAAACACAACAAAAACGTTTCCCATTCTTATCCTCCGACCACCTCATTTGCATAAACACAGAAAGAGATTCGAATGCGTGAGAGCTCGAAATTAAACTTCGGCCGGAAATGCTGTCCGAGGAAGGACTTCTGCTGATAAGAGATAAGCTGCCTGTTGCCATACGGAGAATTAGAGGTATTTTATCACTCGACGAAAAAGTAAGGGGGAGGAGGGAACTGGGGGGCGTGGGGCGGGTTGACGACGTGTGTGTGTGTTTTATCTTTGCATGTGATTAAATATGATTGATTTTCGTTTTTTATTTCATCTTATTGGTTTTCTTTACTATGTACCATTTTTCGGATCTTATTTTCTGAGTACGAAAGGTATAATTTGTAATGGAAGGATAAGTAACATCACTGAAAGTAGAATAAGAAGAAAACTCATCTTAGTCCTATATTGAAATTAAAGATGCATTGTTTGAAAAAAAATAAAAAAATACTATAATAAAAACAGGTTAAATTGAACAATGATAACCACGGTCTTCTTGTATAGCCGTAAATAAACGGTCAAAAAACAGAAGGAAGAAACAAGATATCCGAAAACGTTGATCTCTTTTCAATAGAACAATAAATTCCACATTTCGAAAAACTCACACGTGAATTCTTACCAACGATTATGACTTATCTTTTTACTCGAGTATATCC
>NW_028236223.1:0-5840 GCF_977035675.1 Penaeus japonicus | reverse complement strand
AACAAATTGGGGGACTTCCAAACCCCCGGGTTAGAGGGAAGTAAATAGGGCACAAAAGGGCATAAAAGACGTATTATTTGTAAAATCTTATTAAAGAGCAGGAGAGATTGCGGCAGAAAACTGGCCAATTTTTTTACAGATTTTTTAAGCGTCGGTAAAACCCCCGAAATCGGGAAAAAAAACGGAATATTATTTTTTTACACAAAAGGGGGGGACACCAAAGACTTAAAGAATTACCGACCTATAAATCTCCTTTCAGTAATCTATAAACTGTTCACAAATCATCACGCCTGTATCACCAAAAACTTTGATCAAAACTTCCAGGGAACAGGAAAAATTTCGCAGCGGATTCGGGAACTACAGGCCATATCCACACCCCTACCCAAAAAAGGGGAAAACAAACGAAATAGGAAGCCCCTGTGTATGGCTTTCGAAAGATTATGAAAAGGCATTCGATTCGGAAACAGAATCTGCAGTACAAAGTGCAATTGCGTTACCCGGGGCCCGACACCATCTACCAAAAGCTTTTTTACAATTTGCTTGAGGAAGTTTAGATTGAGGTAAAAAGGGATTAAAATGGGAATGACCACTTAAGCAATTTGGATTTTTTAGATGACTTTTGTTTTTTCGGGAGTCAGCAGATGAACTACAACAATTACTAGGCGATTTAAATAGAGAAAGTCTGGGGATTGGCTTTAAAATGAACATGAAAAAGACTAAAGTCGTTCAACAGTCACCTCCAGTTAGCAATCAAAATACAGGACGGGGTACTAGAAGCAGTAAAACGAGTATGTATACCAGGACACTATCAAGCGAGTACATCCGCGATGCCGAGATAAAACACGATTCAGCTGGGTTGGGTGCTTGGAAAACATATTTATATTACAGGCGTCTGCCACTATGTCTAAAGAAAGATTTTAACCATGTGTCCTCTTCTTTCATGCACAGGGGTCTGAAACAGGGGCTACGACCAAGGCACCGGAGGAATTATAGGTGCTCAAAAGAGGAAGGGAAGGTTTTATGCTAGGAGTAAGCTTAAGGACAAGAAAGAGCCACTTTGATCAGGCAACCAAAAAAAGGGTTTAGAGGATAACTTAAGGCATTAAGAAGAAAAAAGGGGGCAGTGGCCTGGACATAATATCGTAGACAGGACAACGGGTGGACAAAGAAAAAAAAACAGAAGGGGGAAATACACGCACAGTGAGCCAAGGGAAAACCCAAGCGATTGGCGGGATGAAATAGCGAATTTCGCAGGATTTAAACTGGAAATAAAGGACACAAGCCGGATGACGGGGAAAAGTTGAGAGAGGCTAGCCGCAGTGGAATTTTTACGGGCGGGATGATGTTGATGTTAAACATATATATATAATATATATATATATATATAATATTATAATTTATATTTATATATATATATTAGATTGCTTTTTATTATTTTCTTTTAAATCCTGTTTAAAACATAAAAATTGAAATTTTACAATGGACCCAAAAGGGTGAATCATTTCATTTCTCTGGAAAAAGCAAACGATTAAGTATAAAAAATGCATAATTAATCTAATATGCTCTACTATCTTTTAGTAAAATTATGATAGTTTCCATTATCAATTTTTTTTTTTTTCAACCCAATAAGAATGCGACATTTCTTTATAGACCGACAAGTTCGTTTCCATTCACACTTTTAAATTAATATCTTGAATTCATTTTTATCACAAAATAAATTACAGCCCTGCACATTTACAGCTGATGTTTCAAAAAAAATATTCTAATTTTGAGGATTATTTCTTGTTCAGGATTTTAACTGAATGCAGGGATTCGATGTGGTGTTTGCTTTTGTGGAAAAAGGGCAAATCTATTGTTGTTTACGATTCTGTTGCAAACGAGTGTATTTTCCATATGCAAAAAAATGCTTTATGTACAACATTTATGATATTTTCATTATGCCTTTGTAATATAAAGTCTTCTTTTGTTTTTATGGGACGTTTATTTCTAAGATATATTTTTCTTTTTACCGGTATTAGGTACGTCAACGCCTTCTCAGAACAGACGAAAAAACACGCACAAACACTAAAAAATTAGCACAACTTTAGCCCGACTTTGAAGCGGGTTATTATTGGGCGTTGAAAAATACAAGCGTATCAAAGGCTCAGTTGCCAACAGTCAAAAACTCAGTATAGAAAGGTGCCTAAAAGTTTTCTTCAAATTAAATATAACATTTATAAAACTACTGTCGAAAGTTTGAAAATGGATCAAATAATGATAAAGATAAAACAATAAAAATTTTAGAAAATTTGGGGAAAATAAAAAAATAATCATAATCAAACAGGGGATGAGATAATAATAAGATAATGATGATAATAATTAAAATTTATTTTCAGTGCTGCAAAATGCGGTGCGGGTTTAGTAATGTCAACAACGAATGTAAACAGGGTCCTTGGCAGTATTTATCAAGGTCCCCTGATAAACAATTCAAGAGTGATTCATATTTAAAAAAAAAAAAAAAAAAAAAAAAAAAAAAAAAAAAAAAAAAAAAAAACCCTTTTTGTACAGGATATACTTTTTTCACTTTGTTAAAATTTGGCAGGGGGAAACGTGATGTTTAAATTTACTAAAAAAAAAACATTTAAACCCGGGGTATATCTTTGATAGGTATACGAAAAGCTTTTTTTTGCTAAATTTTTGTAGAAATGAAAATAGAAATTTTTTTTTTAGGCCCTAAAAGGGTTTTCATTAATTTTCTATGGTCTTTCAGAGGAGGGGCCGTTTTGCCCTTTAAACCCTAAAAAAATATTGTAAAATCTGATATAATCCTCTCAATGTAATAAACAGATAAAATACCGTCACAAAAACTCAAATTTAAACTGTTTTTTTTTTTTTTTTTTTTAACATACGTTACGTCACAATCCCAACTATACATACAAACATATTATATTATATACATAAAAATTTATTAAAAATAAATATATATAATATATATATATATATAACATATTAAATAAAAATATATATATATATAATTATATTGTACATTTTTTATAAAAATATATATTATATATATATATATATATATATAATATATATTATATATGTACTATATTTATTTTATATAAAAATATATATATATATATATTATAATATATATTATAATATATGTACAATATTTTTTAAAAATATATTTTAAATTTTATATAAAATATTATATTTTATAATATAAAATATTTTTAAAGTATGATATGTTTATGTAAAAATTTCTGAAAAATATATGTAAAAATGAATAAAAGAATATATATAATATATTATATATATATATATTATATAATTATATATATGTATATATATATATTTTATAATATTTTATATATATTATATATATATATATATATATATATGCTTGTATAATTATATATATATATATTTTATATTATATATATAAAAATATATATTTTAATATATAAAATTATATATATATGCATAATATATATAATATATATATAAAATATATATTATTATTTTTATAATATTTATAATATATATATCAATATATATATATATTTAAAATTGTAATATATATTATATAAAATATATATTATATATTAATATATATAGTTTATATATATATAATATATTTTTATTTATATATAAAAAATTATATAAATGTCGACATATTCAATTTTCTTATATATGAATAAATTTTTATATATATTATATATATATATTTTAAAATATATATAATAATATATATATATATATATATAATATATAATATAAAATTAATATATTTTTATAATAAATATATAAAATTAAATATTATTATATATTTAAAAATATATATTTTTTAATATATTATATTATATATAATATATATTATATATAATTGTATGTTAATTGTAAATATATATAACATATAATGTATATATTTTTTTAAAAATATATATATATAAATAAATATAATTATATATAAATTATATATGTTTGTATATATATAGTAAATATTATATACATATATAATATATTTATTATATATATTTTATATATATTTATAAATATATTATATATATTAACATTAATAATTAATTAAATATATATTATATAATATATATATATATAATAATATTTATATATATATATATAAAAAAATTATATAATATATATATATAATATTTTTTAAATATAAAATTGTAATGTATAATTTTATAAATTTGTTTGTTTGTGTGTGTGTGGTTTTGGGGGTTATAAATATATTATAATAATTTATATTTATAATATTATATATTTTTAAAATTATTAATGAAAAATTATTTTATATATAATATATAAATTGTATTTTAATATGTGTATATATATATTTAAAAATATAAATTTTAATAAAAATATATATAAATTCATATATATATATAATATATAAATATAAATATATATATATATAAATTTTGGTTTATAAAAATTATATAAAATTAAAAAAGTTTTGTTAATATAAAACATTATATATATATATTAATTATTTTAAATAATATATATTTATTATATATTATAATCTGTGTAAAATAAAGAATAGATAAGCCAATTCCAAGTTTCTTTATTTCGTGGCCTGTTTTCCCCCCCACCTTGGGGGTCCACCTTTTTCCTTTTTCCCTTCTCATTCGTTTTACTTTTCTACTTCCCCTTCTGCTGCTTGCATCTCTCTTCCTCGTACTGTCACATTTTTTCCTTTTCCGTTCCCCCTTTTCCTTTTTCATCTAAATTTCCTTTTTTTTCAAGCGTCTCTGGAGGTGAGAAAGGGGTTCGCGGGTTAATCAGAAAGGGGGGAAGGAGAAGGGAAAAGAGAAAAGATAGAAAAGGGGTGGTGTGGTTGTGTGTATAAAAAAAAATTTAATAATTATTTATTATATAATATATAAATATAATATTATAAATAATTTTTAAATATATATATATATTATTATTTAAAAATATATCTATATTAAGATATATTATAATATATATTATATAATATAATATATATATATTTTATAATAATTATATATTATAATATATAATAAAATTTATATATGTTAATATTTGTACATATAGTTTATGTATATATATAATATAATATTATATTGGTTTTTTATAATTTAATATATAAAATATAATATATAATATATATAAAATGTATAAAATTTTAAAATTATATATAATATTATATAAAATTTTTATTTTTAAAACTTTAATATATATATAATATATATATATAAATTTAATTTATATATATCAAAAAATTTTTTTAATATATATATATAATATATTTTATAATAACATTAAAATTTAAATGTATATATTATACTATATAAAAATATATATATAATATTTATATATTATTATAATATATGTATGTAAACTATTATCTTATATATTATTTTAATAATATATTTTATATTTTGATAAATATATATATAATTTTTTATATATAATATATATATATTATATATTATATATTATGTTATATTAGGGCAAAATGTTTTTGTATATAAAAATAAAATATAATATTATTATATTATATATTTATATAATAATAAAATTTATGATATTATAAATAATATATATATAAATATATATTTATTATATACATAATATTTATATATATTATAATAAATATATAAAAAATATATATTATATATACACTAAATAACATATTTATAATTTTTAAAAATATTTTATTTAAAAAATATATATTTTTATATAAAATTTTTATAATTAAATATATATTTTTATATATATATAATAATATAATATATTACATAAAATATTTTTAATATTATAATATATATATATATATATTTATATATTAAAATATATATATATAT
>NW_028236222.1:20000-25000 GCF_977035675.1 Penaeus japonicus | reverse complement strand
TCTCTCTGTCTTTTTGTCGGTCTATCTAACTGATCGCGCTCTCTCCCTCCCTCTCTCTCTCTCTCTCTCTCTCTCTCTCTCTCTCTCTCTCTCTCTCTCTCTCTCTCTATTTATCTCTATCTCTCTGCCTCTCTCTCTCTCTCTCTCTCTCTCTCTCTCTCTCTCTCCCTCGTCTCTCTCTCTCTCTCTCTCTCTCTCTCTCTCTCTCTCTCTCTCTCTCTCTCTCTCTCTCTCTCTCTCTCTCTCTCTCTCTCTCTCTCTCTCTCTCTCTCTCTCTCTCTCTCTCTTTCTCTCTCAGATTTTTTCCTTTTTTTCATCCAAAGGCACGAATGCTGACGGTAATGACTGCAACATTCATGCAAGCATTTTTTTTTTCACACGATTAATACAATTTTCAAGAAAAAAAAAGAAAGAAAAAAAAAAGCAACTTTAATTAAAAATGCGTATGTGTTTTTGAATCTTTTATATGCATGCGATTTAAGGCGGAGATAAAACAATAGAAAAAAAAACGAAAATAAGAGAGAGAGAAAAAAAGAGAAAAATAAAAAGAAGTTTAGTGATAGGATAGATAAAGGATTAGAAAATTTGAAATGAAAAAAGTGAATTGTCTCTGCCTTACATTTATGAAAACATTATACACATTATTATTCGCATTCACTCAAACGTTCATTTTCACCTTTGAAATAGTAATGATAATGATAATGATATTGATAATGATAATAATGATTAAAATGATGGTAATAATGATGTTACCAATAATAACAATAATGATATTAAAAATGGTGATAATGATGATAATAGTGATGATAATGAGGATAGTGATAATATTAGCAATGGTAATGATGATAACAATGCTAATAATGATCATAATAATATCAATGCTAATAATAATGATAATGATAACAATGATAATAATGATGATAACAATAATATCAATAACAATAATAACGATAACAACAACAATAACAACAGTAAAAAATAACAACAATAACAAAAAAAGAAGAACATAAAGACATCACCAAATACACACAAAGAAAAAAGAGACACAACATACGCCCTTTCATAACAGTCAAAACAGTACACTTACAAAAACAATGTATACACTTCTATATGTATATATACACATGAAGCTTTCTTTTAATGTCCTTTCATCTAGGATTCAGCAGACAAGCATGGCGTTGTTCTTTCATAAGGGCGACGTTTGCAAATAAACCTGGGTCTGGCGAGGAAAAGAATGTGATCACAAAAGACCTGTGTGTATGTTAGGATATGTGTAACGCCCATATTAAGGGTGTGTGTGTGTGAGAGAGTGGGGTTGTTTGTTTGTGTTTGTGTGCGGGCGGTGGGTGTATGTTTTTTTTTTTTTTTGTTTTTTTTTGTGTCTGTGGTAGGTGGTTTTGTTTTTTTCTTTCTCTGTTTGTTTGTGTTTGTCTCTGTCTTTGTGTCTGTTTTTGTTTCTTCATCTCTTTCTTTCTTTCTCTCTCTCTCTCTCTCTCTCTCTCTCTCTCTCTCTCTCTATCTATCTATCTATCTATCTATCTATCTCACTCTGTCTCTCTCTCCCGTGTAAGTGGAAAATATATATTAATGTATGCATAGATATGTGTGTGTATATATATATATGTATGTATGTATGTATGTATGTATGTATGTATATATATATTATACACACACACACACACACACACACACACACACACACACACACACACACACACACACACATATATACATATACATATTTATAATTATATTTATATATGTATTTATATATATTTATATATATATATATATATATATATATATATATATATATATATATATATATATATATATATATATATATATTACACACACACACACACACACACACACACAGGGGGGAGGGAGAGGGGGAAGTAGATAGAGAGAGAGCTAGAGAGACAGACAGAAACAGACAAAAGACAAACACAAACCCAGACAAAAAAAAACAAAAAAAAAACAAACGAAACACAATGACAGAGAGAGAGAGAAAAAAAAACACAAAGAAAGAAAGAAAAACAAAACAAAACAAGACCCCCCCCCCCAAAAAAAAAAAAGGAAAAAGAAAGAAGAAAGAAGACAGACGAAAGAAAGAGTGAAGGGGGAACTAAAGGAAAACAACAGCCTGATGGCACAGCAAATGCGGCGTGTTATTAGAAATAGTTCACCATCTCCCGGGCCGAAAGGGGAAGAGACTCTCCGAGGCTCGAGCGAAGAGGAGGAGGAGGAGGAGGAAGAGAGAGAAAGAGAAGGAGGGGGAGAGGGAGGGGGGATGGGAGAGGGGGAAGGGGGAGGGGGAGGAAGAGGGGGAAGGGGGGAGGGGGGGAGGAGGGGAGAGGGGGAAGGGGGAGGGAGAGAGGGAGAGGGAGAGGGGGAGGGGGGAGGGAGAGAAGAGGGAGAGGGAGAGAGAGGGGGGGAGAGGGAGAGGGAGGGGGAGGGGAGAGGAAGAGGGGGGAGGGAGGAGGGGAGAGAGGAGAAAGGGAGGGAGGGGGGAGGGAGAGGGAGAGAGGGAGGGAGGAAGAAGGGGAGGGGGATGGGAAGGTGAGGGGAGGGGAGAGAGGGGAGGAGAGTGAAGAGATGAAAGGGAGAGAGATAGAAAGAGAGAATGAGAGGGAGAGGAACGGATAATCTAAGGAGAGATGAAGGGAGACGAAATGAGCGTGACACACACACACACTCGCTCACTATGTGTGTGTGTGTGTGTGCGATGCTCTCACTCCTATAACTTATAGAAATTGAAAGAAAAATAAAGGGCTTCGAGAGAAATAGAAATAGGCAAAAATAAATAAAAGAGGATAAAAAAAATATATTTTTTTGTAATAGGCCCGTGCCATAAAATACATGGAAATTGGTATATATATATATATATATATATATATATATATATATATATATATATATATATATATATATATATATATATATATACAAACTCCTAAAACGTAAACTTTTGTGTAATTTCCATAGATATCTCAGTACGATTTCATAGGTTCCAATTTCATAGAAAATAAAAACAAATCTTTACCTTTACTTCTATATCATGACATTGCAACTTACATTCAACGTGAGTAACTTAAGCATAAAAGTTAAAGCGCCTTTTCTTGCTCGTCGTTTAATAGACAAAAATGTTAATCCGGTCCACGTGAAGAGACTCCATCTTGGATAACCAAATTTTATATACTTTTTTTTATTATTATTTTTTTTTTTATAATTTTTTTTTTTAGAAGTAATTCTTTAACATTAGATGGCGCAGTTCTATAGACATAATAGGAATGGCGAAGAATTAGATATTGAATATGAAATGTCTTACAATTTCTATGTCTGTTTGTTTTGTTTTTTCTGTTTTATTTTTCTGTCTCTGTCGCTCTCTTTCTTTTTGTCTCTCTCTCTTTTTCTCTTTCTTTCCCTCACTCCCTTTCTCGCTCTCATTCTTTTTGTCTCTCTATCGCTTTCTTTCTTTCCCTCATCCCTTTTCTCTCTCTCTCAATCTCTCTTTCTCTCTCTCTCTCTCTTTCTTTCCCTCACCCCTTTCTCCCTCTCAATTTCTCTCTCACTCCTTCTACTCCTCTCTCTCTCTCTCTCTCTCTCTCTCTCTCTCTCTCCCTCTCTCTCAATCCCCCTTTCTCACTTACTCCCCCTCTCTCCCTCTTCCCTTCTCCATGACACTTTCAAACATTTTTTTTTTTTTTATCTTTCCTCTCATTCCATCATTCGAAAGCAATATTCATTTTGCTGCAACTAATACGTCGCATTTATAATGTCTCTTCAGCTCCCAGCCTTTCCATGATAATTCCCTCCTACAAGATTAATTCATTGCCTATGCTCTTTTTTTCTTCATATATTCATGTGAATTTCCTGATGATTTTCATGGAAGCCTTTTTTGGTCTATTTTTTTTTCTTTTTTTTGATTATTTTTCTTTTTGAGAATGTCATTTATGATGATGGTGATGGTGATGGTAATGGTAAAGGTAATGGTGATGATAATAATGACTATAATGTTGATGATAATGATGGTAGTAATAATGATAACAATAGTAATTATAATAAGCATCATCATGATAACAATAATAGGGGGTGAGGGAGGGTGGGGGAGGGGTAGGGGGAGGGGAAGGGGAGGAAAAAGAAGGAGATGGAGAAGCAGCAATAGGAAAGAAAAAAAAGAAACTGATGATAATGCTAATATTTATTATTATCGTCATGACAATAATCGTGATAAAAATTATAGATTATAACTAAAATTTAAAAAAAAATGATAATAGTGATAATGATAAGAATAACAACGATAATAATAATCATACCATAAAAATGATAATGCCACATTACGAGATAAAATATTTCAATGTAAAACATGGAAATGAATAGCAAAGGCTAAGATCTAGTGATACGAAAGATGTAGAGAGAAAAGACTGATGAAAACAGAATAGGGACACTCGGTACCATCAGACAAAAAAAAAAAAAAAAAAAAAAATTAGCAGAAACATCACTAGTAATATGAATATTCAAATTTTATAAAGGACATGTTGACTAAGACCTGTAAGAAAGTGTTCAGCATTTTAAACTTACTATAATGAGAGTATTATTTGATTAAGTAGAATACGAAGATGAGGAAGATAGGAAAAACGAAGAAAGAAGAAAAAATAAAAATGATGATGAAGAAAATTGAAGATGAGGGGAGAGGAGAGAAAAAAAGAAGACGAAAAAGAAGGAAAAAAGATAATGAAAAAGAAGAAAAAAAAAGATGATGGTAAAGAATAAGAAGAAGGAGAAGAACAAAATGAGAGGAAAGGAGAAACAAGAAGAAGAAAAGAAGAATAAGGAAAAGAAGATGATGATGAAGGTAATTACAAGGATACTTATGCACTATATATATGTATAAACTTGAGAATTATCGTATAATGTTTGTTCCTTAGTCATATTTAAGGCTTTCGTATTTGTATGTAATTTTTGTCTTTGATATCTCTTTTAAGATTTACAATGAA